>NW_020885139.1:22343-46851 GCF_003945725.1 Corapipo altera
GCGGGCGGCGGCGGCGGGGCCCGGGCGGGAGCGGCGGGCGCAGTTCGCCTCCTGGGACGAGGTGAACGTGCTGGCACACGGGCTGCTGCAGCTCGGGCACGGCCTGAAGGAGCACGTGGAGCGCACCAAGGGGCAGCTGCGGGAGCTGGGCGGGCGGCTGAGCGCCCACAACAGCTCCCTGGGGCGGCTGCTGCGGCAGGCGCGGGAGGCGCAGGAGCGCGGGGAGCGGCTGCGGGGCAGCGTGCGGGAGCTGGAGGGCCGCGGCCGGCAGCTGCTCAACCTCTCCGAGGCGCTGCGGCAGCGGCTGGAGGAGGTGGCTGCCGACAAGGACGCGATCCAGGGCCGGCTGGAGCGGCTGGAGGGCCGGGTCCGGCTGGCGCTGCAGGCGCGGCCGGCCGGGAACCAGAGCGCCCGGGACCTGGGGGCGCTGCAGGTGAGCGCGGGGGGCACCGGCATCCAGCGGGGGAGCGGGGCGGAGGGGACCTGACCCGCACCGGCATCCAGCGGGGGAGCGGGGCGGAGGGGACCTGACCCGCACCGGCATCCAGCGGGGGAGCGGGGCGGAGGGGACCTGACCCGCACCGGCATCCAGCGGGGGAGCGGGAGTGGTGGGCGCTGGCACTGACCGGGGAGCGGGATAAGGGAACCCACCCCGCTCGGGGGCACCGCCACCGACCAGGGAGAGCGGGGAGGATGAGGAGAGAGGGGACCGGACCGGTACCGAGCGGGTGGAGCAGGGTGGGGGAGAGTCACCCACCCTGCCCGGGGCACCGGTACCGACCAGGGGAGCGGGATGGAGAGGACCCGACGCGCCCCTGTCGCTAGCACTGACCTGAAGAGCTTTGGCGGCGGGACAGCCCCCGGGCCCGACTGATCTGGGGCACCGGGAGAGTCCTCGGGGAAAACCGATGCGGGACAGGGAGCTGTGGGCTGGGATCAGCCTCAGGAGAGGGGAGGGAGTCCTGGGGGCTCCCCGGGAGTCTGGTACGGCCGGAGCTTCCCAGAGCTACGGGGTTCACCTGGCTCTTCCCCCTGTAGTCCCTGATGGATGCTCAGAACCTAAGGATTGAGGAGCTCCTGCAGAAGATCAAGCAGCAGCAGTACAAGCTGGACAAGCAGAACCTGCAGATTAAAAGCCTGCAGAGCAAGGTGAGCCCCTGTCCTGCACTGCAACCCCCAGCCTGGCCCCACACACTGTGGTGTGTACCCCTGCTGTCCCAGCTCCCTGGCTTTGGGGACCCCACAGGGGCCACAGTCCTGGTCCTTGTGCTGCAGTGTCGATGTAAGGGCAGCAACCTGCAAGCTCCCAGGGAGTTTGCCTGGAGCAATAGGAGGAATTTGGTGGGTGGGAACAGCCTTCCTGGGCTCTGCCTTTGCATTTATCTGCAGAATAAACTCACTGGCATGGGTGTGAAATACCACAGTCATCTCTGGCTTTGCCAAGACCGGGTGTCTCCTATTCCTCGAGGTTTCTGGGCAAGTTCAGCCCCAGCTCTGGCCACAGGGAGTGGCTGGCATGCGGCCGACCAGCTCCCCTGAGTAACAGTGTGGAAAACGAGCTGAGATAAAACTGTTCTGACTTGTGCATTTATTTTTTTTTTTTAGGTCAATCTACTAATCCCCCTACACCACAACAAAACACAGTCTCCAAAGTGGAAGATAAATCTGAAGAAGAGCCTCAACCTCACCAGCCAGAACCAGAATGGCAGTGGGGAGCCTGTGCCTACACAGAGTGAGTATCTGCCCGTGTCACCCTGCTCATCTGCCCCAAAGCAAACCTGCAGGAGTTGCAACCCTTTGGAAACAAAGGTTTCACTTGATCTGAGCCAGGATGTGAAATTTGTTTAAAAAACTGGAGTTTGGGAGTATGGCCAGAGTGTGGGGTTTTGGAGCAAAGGCAGAATCCTTGCATTCTGGGCCAGTGTTAGTCCAGCAGGAATTTAAGGATTTAGGAGGCTTTTTTTCCTGCCCCTTGTTAGGAATGCAGTGGGGAGCAGGCAAAGCCTGTGAGCAGGTATTTGTCAAAGAGGATTGGCAGGTGGGGGGTGAATGCACGGGGAGGAGAGTCTCAGCTCCTTGGAGTTAACTCTTGTTCACCTGCTCACACTTCACCCAGGCAGGATCTGCTTCTCTGTCTGTGGGAGGAGGGGAGGGCTAGGGAGCTGCATACCTGTTGTGTCTCCTTCCCTTGGCTCATATTTAGGGCTTGTACATGAAAGACAAGTGCCTCAGCTTGCACTGTGCTTAGCAGAAGGTGCTGAGTTGCAGTGGATGCTCACAGCACAGGAAATGTGCACCGGGGCAGGCGAGTGGATGCTGTACCTGCAGCTCCTGGCTCTGCCTGGAGCATCCTCTTTCTGGTGACAGGGCTGGAGGGGCTCCTGCAGAGCAAAGGGCAGCAGAGTGGGTGTCCCCAGCTGCAGTGTGTCCTGCAGCCTCCCTCCAGACAGGAACTGGTGTCCCCGCAGGGTTTGCTGGCCAGGAGCAGCTGCTGTCATGTCGTGTCAGCTGAATCACAGTGCTGGCTCTGCCTGTGCAGCTGTCTGGGGATGTTCAGCAGGAGCAAAACAAACCAGGCAGGGTGAGGAGTCACGGGGAATTCCTGGCCAGGGCCTGAAGCAAGGATAGTATGAGAAAACACATGGGTATTTTGTATGTGTATGTGTAATTTGTCTGTGGACCTCAGAGCTGTCACCGTCGTGCCTGAAAGCTGGCTGGGAAGAACAAAGGGCTGCAGAAATGATGCAGACAGGAAAAGAGGTGGGATGTGGTGCTCCAAACTCCTCCTGGTGCTCAGCTCGGTGGGGCTGTGTGGGGTCTCCCTTGGTCAGAGCAACACTACTGAGCCAGAAAACTCTCAGAACTTCTCTCCCCTGTTCTTTTCCCAACTCTGCTTTGTCACTTGCCTGCAGTAGTGTGTCATAGAATTGTTTGGAAGGGACATTCAGAGGTCATCTAGTCCAACCTCCAGCTCCACTCTCAGGTTATGCTGAAAGTGGGGTGCAGGGAGATGGGTTGGGGTCTTTGCTTCTTATTGGTGGCAGATGTAGGCAGTGCTGGCTACAGAGATGATCGTGATGCACGGTGGGAGGCAGCAAGGGCCCACAGTTCCCAGGGATGCTGTGAGTACTCAGCACCTTCCAGTGCTGAGCTGTCCCTGATGAGGAGACCTTGAGCATCTCCAGCACCCCGGGCACTCCAACTCCCCCCCCTTCCCCGCTGTGAGCTTCCCCTTCTCTTGCCTAATCCCTGTTGTTGGTATCACTCGCAGAAAACAAATCGGCTTCCTCTCATTAGCAAGTCAACTGAGTTTTCTGGCAAATCTTAAAGCGCACAGGCCGGCCCGTGCCCTCTGCCTGGGGGGCTTTTGGCCGCTCTCAGAGCGGGCGAGCGCTGCAGAGGCTTGTGCCGGCAGCTCCCGGCTTTTGTCAGGCAGAGCCCGGTGCCGGCGCGGCCCCGGGGAGCGGCGATGAACTCCACCAGCAGCCCTTGCAGAAAGACCCTTTTATTTGCATCCAGCGAACACAAGTTTTTTCAGGGCAGGGCTGGCGCGGGGCCAAGCATGTGAAAGTTGAAGGCTCAGAGCTGCCTGGGGAGTGAGAGGTTTAATCGCTTGCAGAAAGAGGATCACGTCTTTGGGCAGAGCCTGTGCTTTCTGGCAGCCGGCCGAGTAGGGGAAAGGTAGAGCCCTGCTCATGCTCTCCCCGTGGCGCTGAGACTCCAAAATAATGGGGTGGGGTTGGGGAGGGAGAGGGGGAGGTGATGCAGACAGCTCCAGGCATGCTCTGCCAGTCCCTGAGGATGGATGTTTATCCCAGGTTAGTGACCTCCCTCTCCACCCTCGTCACAGCTGCAAATCCTGTTGGGTGAACACTGAGCCTGGGGCAGCTCCAACCTTGTTGTCTTGCTTGGCTAAATAAAGGGGGAGGGAAAGGAAAACACAGGAGCAGCCAGGAGAGCTTGTTGTTCTGCTGGTGCCGTTCGGATGTGCAACATGAACTGGAACTAACGAGCGTGTTCCTCAAACAAAAAGACTGAGAGGAGGCTGTTCAAGCAGCTGCATCTCGTTCAGCTGCTGGAGAGTCCCTGTGGCATCAGGAGAACAGGGATCAAGTGCAGGGAGTGTGGCCAGGGCCCAGAAATGAGAAACAGGCAGGAATGGGTTTGGCTTCTGTGCGCTGGGACCACTAATCATCCCCCTGGCACCTTCCCATTGATGCTGAAGGATGCAGTGGGAGAGGAGGTGAGGAGCTGGGTGAGCCCAGCACCCTCCAGCACCTCCCTGCTGATGGCCGTGTGAGCGGGGGCGTCTGGTTGGGGTGTTCCTTCCCCTGAGCCTTGTTTGCTTCCCTGCCTGCATTCAGCCAGAGAGCAGGGATATTGGGGATGCACTCAGCCCTGGCAGTGCAGGGGGCTCGGTGTGGTTTAGATCCTTCATGCAAAACACCCTCAATCCCTGTGCCCGTGGGCTCAGGGCAGGGCTGGGGACACACGCTTGTCTCGTGGTGCACTGATGGTGGCACCAGTCCTGGGCTGGCATTGGCCCCGGGGGGTGTGAGGGATGTGACCACCAGCTGACTGTGGGAGAGGGGCTTTCCCCGCTGAGGAGGGGAATGTTCATGGTGAGAGGGAAGGGTGAGGGGAGGGATATGTTGGAAATGGGTGAAAGGTGGTGGCAGGTGTCACATTTCTGTCCCCTGGGTCCCCCCTGACCTTTTCTCCAGCTGAGGTTCTGCTCTTTGGCACAATGCAGTGTTGGGGCTCCCCAGCACCCAGAGAGGATGGGGCAGGAGGTGATGCCCTGCATGGGCTGCTTTTGCTCTTGGCAGCTCAAAGGCCCCATTTTCTCCCCTCCATCTGGCCTCAGGGAAGCCTCAGGCTGTTGGGGGAGGCCCCTCTCCCTGCTGCTGCTCTGGATTGTGGTGTCAACCCTGACCCTGGGGCAGCTACCATGAGGGGACTCCCATGGGGGGGCTGTGGGGGCGGCCAGCACCCCAGCACAGCCCAGGGCTTGTCTTGAGGTTTCTTCACTTGTCTGTCTCGAGGTCATGCTGGCAGCAGCTGTGAGCCACCACAACCCATCCACCCTGGTGGGGGAAGAACAGGCCCCCTTTGTCTGGGGGTGACGGGGGCACCTGTCCCTGCTGACAAAGAGCTCCTTGACTGCTCAGCAGCCTGGGGCTAAATCTCTGCACATCCTTCTCTGGCCTTCTGACTGTGGTGTTGTAACAGGTTCCCCGCTCCCTGTCTCTCTCAAGTGCTGTGATGGGTGGTGGTTCCTGGATGGACTTTTATCAGTGCTGTTGAAATGGTGCTTCGCTGGCAGCTCCGGGCAAAGTCCCCCCAGGGCAGAAGGAGGGGTGGGGGCCCAGCCGGCCTGGGGATGGAGGGGACAAGCTGGGGGGTGACTTCACCCTGGGTAATCCACTCAGGCAATGAGCTGCTGCTCCCAGAGTCCATCCATCCCTTCCCTGCCCTGGTCAGTGTGTCTCAGAAAAAGGGTCACTCCAGCCTGGCGCTGTGCCCACTGCTGGCAGGTTGCCCAGTGGGATGTCTGGCTGGGGCCACCACAGTCGCTGGGAGAAGGAGGTCGTGTGCTGGAGATGCTCATGTGCCTTCCTGATGTCAGGACTTGGGGTTTCTTTCTGCCCCCGAGGCCCCTTGAGCCTGCTTCAGCCTTGGGGTGGGATGGGGATGCTCGGCCCTGGCGTTACCCTGGCCCAAACAGGCTGCTCCTGCAAGGGAGCTGGGGAGCATCCCAGTCCCTCCTCGAGCCCTGCTCTCCAGCCAAGGTGACCCCAGCCTGGCCCAATGCCTGGCTTCTGCCTTGGACGGAAGCCCAAGGAACTCTGGATAAACGGGAAGATGTGCAGAGTCACAGTGTTTAAAGATGCTGAAGTTGGGGGTCATCGTCCCCAGCGCGTGTCCAGAGCTGCCTCCACTGCCCTGCACAGCTGGCCGGGCTCGTGGCCAGGGCTGCAAGTGCCAGGGCCATGGTAGGAGCAACCTGCTGAGGAAGTGGGGCTTGGGGCCATCTAACCAGTTGCTGTTTCCTTCCCCTGCAGAACTCCCAGAGGGTTGCCACCAGCTCTTCCTGGCCGGGCAGCAAAGCAGTGGCGTTTTCCAGGTGCAACCCGTGGGATCTCAGCCCTTCAAAGTCTACTGTGACATGACTGCAGGTAAAGCCCTGTGGGTGTCCCACTGTGCCTGGCAGGGTGCTCTTGAAGGGGTAACCCCAAATGACTGTGTTTTCCCTGCCCACAGAGGGTGGCTGGACAGTGATCCAGAGGCGCACGGATGGCTCTGTGGACTTTGACCAGCTGTGGGATGCCTACAAGAATGGCTTTGGAGACCTCCGTGGTAGGTGGAGGATGGTGTCTGTCTTCTCATTGTGTGATAAGGAGCAGCTCAGCAAAAGTTATTCCCCTTGCTGGCCCCTGGAGCTCTCTGTGCTGGAGAGGGGGGATACTGCTTGCAGAGTGGAGGTCCTTGATCTTTCTGCTGTGTCCTGCAGGTGCCAGACACACTGCAGTGTCCTGGGTTCTCCCTGTTTGTTTCTGGAGCCTGCTCACATGCCTGCTTTGCACAGCATGTTTGTGTTCCTGCAGCCAATGCCGTGGGTCTTATTTCAGGTGACTTCTGGCTGGGCCTGGAGAAGATACATCACCTTGTCCAAGAGGGAAAATACAATCTCCTGATTGAGCTGGAAGACTGGGAGGGTAATTCGCAGGTGGTTCAGTTTGTCTTCAGCCTTGGTGGTGAGAGCACAGCCTACATGCTCAACCTGCTGGGGCCTCTGTCTGGAGAGCTGGAAAATGCCATTGGGGACTTCAGGCAGCTGCCCTTCTCCACTCGGGATCGTGACCACGACCTCAAAGCTGACACAAACTGTGCCAAACACCTCTCAGGTCAGTACAAGCTCTTCTGTTCCAGTGGTGTGCACTGCCCTGTCAGCCCTCCACTGTCTGGTGGTGGCTGAGTGGGACAGGGACCCTGTGGCACTGGACCCCTTTGGTGTTGACCCTGTCTCGTCCCCAGCTTCCCTGGGACAGCTGCATCCTTGGGAGGAGCCGTGCAGGGAACCAGGAGGGAGGCTGAAAGTGGGGAGGAGGGGGTTCATGATTCAGGTCTTGGCCCAAGCATCTGTCCTTGCAACAGCTTTGCTGGCTGCCACCTTGCTTGGAACCCTTTCAAGGAGAGCAGAGACTTCCCACCTGAGATGGGGCTGGCAAAGGGTTTGAGGGGGTTTTGCACACAAGAGGGAGCAGCAGAGGTTTGCAGATGCATCCTGAACTCACACAGGATCTGTAAAACATTTCCCAGTGCAGGAGATGCCTCGACTGTGCACGAGGTGGTCTTGTGAGGTCCTGAAGCCCTGGAAAAGTGGGGGGAATGGGGGCAAGAGCTGCCTGGGTTTGTTTTCTGTCTGGAATTGCTGTGGGTTGAAATTGCCTGTGTTGCCTTGGTAGGTGGCTGGTGGTTCAGCACCTGTGGCCATGCCAACCTCAATGGGAAGTACTTCCGCTCCATCCCCCGCCAGAGGCACGAGCGCAAGCAGGGAATCTTCTGGAAGACATGGAAGGGCAGGTACTACCCACTGAAGTCAACCACCATGAAAATCCAGCCTGCAGCACTGGAAGCAGAGCCCTAATGCTGCCACTTGAGACTTGACTTTGTTTGCGGAGCACGGACCTGAGCTCCGTCACTTGGTGTTTACAGAAAACAAACCCCCTCCCTGGAAAGCCCCCTGAGGGAGATCTCCCTCGGTTAGCAGCCCTTTAGTGGCACGACACAGCTCCTTGCTATGAGTAAAACAGCTCCATGTTGCCAAAACCCCTGGAAGAGAACTCCCAAATCTGAAGAGGAGCCACCAGCAGGGAGATCAACCTTCAGAGCATGCACGAGGGTCTCCTGACCTGCCACGTGCTGCTGTAGCAAGTTGTCTGGTGCTTTTTTTTTTTGTCCTGTCTTAACATTTCTGTACTTTTTTGATGACCTGTGGCAGGGGCAGGGGGAGCACATGAAGTGTCTCACTGCCCTGGACCCCAGTGCTGGGTACGGAGCCTTGCTGTGTCCCATCTTTCACTCTTGTTCCCAAATGATGTCCCACCTACCCTCCTGTGAGAGCCCCTGGAGCCTCTGTCCCCTGCCAGGGCTGGGGGCAGTGAGCCCTGGGCAGCTCCATCTGTGCAGCCCCTGCCCTGCTGAGTGACAGGGTCTGGTGGGGGGGTCTGAGGGTCGCCCCTGCAGAAGGAGACCTCAGGCTCATTTGCCTTCCCTTTGAAGACCTGTGTTTCTGGCTGTGCTGGAATTTGCCAGGAGCTGGGAAAACTGCTTCCAGCTCCCAGGATGATGGGTGGGATCCTACAGCTGCTTGTATGAGGGCCAGGTCCTGGGGGGCTGTGCCTGGAGCTTGCAAGTGCTGCTGGGGAGGGGTAGGATGAGCAGTGGGACAGCACAGGTACAGAACAGTGACTGTCCCTGGCCAGGACACTGTCACTGTCAGCCCCCGTGAACCTGGGGGCTGCCTTCTCCCAGCAGACACCTCGTGCTTTGCAGAGGGACTGGCACTGTCCCACGTGTGTGTCCCAGCACTAAAAGGCCAGGGGGCAGCAGGATTTCTCTGTAAAAGCCACACTCACCTCATCAGGTGAGTACCCTGATGTGCAGCATCACCTCTGCCTTCAGGGTGGGTGCTGGGGGAGAGGTGGCCAAAACAGGTCCCCAAAAACTGTTACGGGCCAAGTTACAGTCTTGGGGCTTCCCAAGCATCCTGCCCTATTTGAAGTCATATTGACTGCTGTGCTAGAGCTCCTAGCTGCTAAATACTGTACAGAGTTGTATGTAGGATGTTGGATCCTGTTGATGAATTCCTTGTTTTAATTTGTTTCCATATTTAAATGCAGTGTTAATAACAATGTGGTGTAATTTATAAATGTTGATGCCGGAAAGAAAAGCAAGTGTAGTTTGTGTATTTTAAACTTTTTTTTTTTTGTACTAAAATATCTTTTCTGAAGATGTCTTTTAATAAAAACAAGCCTGTAACTGTCCTGCCTGGATTATTTGCCTGATGGTTTACCTGTAGCAGGTGTGTGGGAGCATTGTGAGGGCTCTGCTTTTGGAAATTTCTCTTATTGGAAGTGTGACTGAGGCACTCTGCTCCCTCCTGGCCTCCATTTTCAGCTGTAGCCTTATGGAGTTCTAACATAAATCCCTGCTATAGTGCCCAGAAGCAGTTTTCAGTCTGTTTGAAGTTTAATGGACTTCTAAATTTCTTTTCTTTCTGGAAATCAGGCCTTGCAGCAGCAAGTTTATAAGTGATGATGAGCTGGATTTTCTTATTCCCTGATGGCAGACCTTTGCACCAGGGGGATATTCCTCCTAGGTGGCTGGAAGAGCCTGTGGCAAGTCTTTGAAAATGAGCAGAGGCTGAGGCCTGGATGATCCAGGCCCACTAAAGTCAGAGTTGATCAGGACAAGCCCCACCAAGCAGCAGCCCTTTACCTGCTCATACCTCATGTGTGTAGTCATCTCCAAAAGCCTTTATTGTAACTTCTGGGGGCTGATTTCAGATGTAGGAATGAAATGCACTGGGAGTGGTGCAGGAGCCCTGAGGATGAATGGGGTAAATTCCAGCAGTGCTCACAATACCAGATGGATATTTTTTTCCAGCTCCCATATACTGGAGCTGGAGAAAACCAAGGAAAGGAGACAAAATTGCTCGTTGCAAGAAGAAGAGGTGAGGCTGCTCTAGTCCCCTGAGCAGC
Source organism: Corapipo altera (assembly GCF_003945725.1). Classification (NCBI taxonomy): domain Eukaryota; kingdom Metazoa; phylum Chordata; class Aves; order Passeriformes; family Pipridae; genus Corapipo; species Corapipo altera. The sequence continues at coordinate 32,111 of NW_020885139.1, forward strand.
TCTATAAATGCCCAATGTACCTAAATGTGGCCCCAGCTCCTGTGTCTGTCCTGCTTCCCTGAGGGGAATCCCAGGGTTAATGATAGCCCCAAGCACAACTGTGCAAACAGCCCATTATACCCAGCTCTGCACTGTCTGTCTGCTCACTCCTGCATTCAGAAATACATTTTTAATATTCCATTTGCTTAATTCAAAACTTGCTCAGTCCCTGAGTGCCCCAGCAGATACTGGGGTGTGTTTTAGTCTGGATGCTGAAGTGATGAGACTGAGATGTTTTTTATGCATCAAATAGCTACTGAAGGAACTCTGCTGAATTTACTCATTGCCAGGTTTTCCTGGCAGACTGGGGCTAAGGTAAAATACAAAGATATCCTGGCAGGAGAATGGCTCGGTCTTGTCCCCCTAATTTTTTGGGGAAGAGGACACCTTGTGTGGGAGCACAGGGGGTGTTGGGAAGATCAATGACTCTGCAAAAAGGTAAAAGCCATTTTAAAACCTGTTTAAAACACCTTAAAAACTTCAGTTTCTATAGCATTTGAACTGTTTTCATTTTCTTCACTAGTCCATCTCTGACAGGACTTCTTCCATTCTGCATATGGCAAATCCATTGCCACACTGGGGTTTGCTTCCCAGAGGTGCATTTGATCCACAGGAGGTGCTGGTGGCTGGTGCAGCGGGTACCAGAGGCCAGCCAGGGTTTGGTAAGTGCCCAGATCTTACCTATCCCAGGGATCACAGCTGCTGCTTTCCTGTGTGTCCCACTCTTGCCCGTTTTGCTGCACAAGCCTCCACACCCCATCATGTCAGTGCTGCCCCAGGTCTTCGCTCCCACACTGGAGCACGTGGCATTCCGGGATCTTTCAAGGTCCCTCTGCAGAAGAAGCCGGTTATGGCTCTCTGTTTTCATCTGAAACCCCCCTGGAATCCTCCAGCTCCTTCTGTTTTAACAACTGCTCGAGCTGCAGCTCGTGGCAGCATCTGGGAGCTGCCGCGGGGCTCCCTCCAGCGACAGCGGGAGACCCGGCACGGGCTGCCCAGCGCGGGCGTGCCCGGGGTACCGAGCGCTGCTGCTCCCCAAAAACCGGCCCTGGGTCCTGCGCGGGCCGGGATCTGCTGCACCAGGGATGGGCCACCCCGGGCTTCGAGACCACCCCAGCAAAACCCCGGCGATAGCATTCACACCCCAGCATTCCTTCTGCTCGCTCTGTGAGCGTGGAGGGGCCGTGCCGGGGGTGGGGATGGGATAAGGCCAAAGGCTGCGGGGTCTGACTCGGTGGGATGGGGCTTTGGGGACCAGCAGCACTGCGGGACAGCCTGGGGCTGTACTCCAGTGGGCGGCACGGGGCTGGCGTGTGCCTCGGCAGAAGCAAATTGACCCGGGGTTCTCACAGGGTAGATCAAGGTGATGTTGCACATCAGGTACCAATGTCCCAGCCCAGCTGTGTTTGTGTCCCCAAAAAGTGAGGACAGCTGAGGACAGCACAGAGCTCCCTCTGAACAGCAGGAACAAGTGCTGGCAGACACGACAGTGGAGCCTTGAGCCCTTTTTTGTTTAACAGTGGAATCCAAATCACCCTTTGGCAAAAAGGGAAGGTGTTTGTGTGTACACAGAGCTGCACCAGCTTGGATGGACGGGCTGAACCCCTGCATCAGTGGCACTGAGGTGCTGGGGTGGGTAAGCCAGAGGCCCCCTGCAGTGGTGGTGCACCTCAATCAAACAAAAAAGGCAAATTTGCAAAGCCCCCACCGAGATCTGGAACCTGCCACACAGCCACAGAACAGCAAACTGAGAGCAAGGGACAAGTTCTCCACCCACCAACACTCTCCAGGCACTTCCAGCCCAGCACTCAGCCTCACCAGCACCAGCAAGGGTCACACTTTCAAAGCTGACCCTGGCTCCAAATGGGTGTCTGGCAGACGCTGGGGGAGCCAGGACTCTCCCAGTCCTCCCAGTAGCTTCAGCTCTTCTGCTATAGCTCAGGAGCACTGAGCACAAACTGAGTTTCCTGTGGATGTCTCTGGCATGACTCTGCACCCTCTCCTTTACCAGGGACACCTCCCAAGCAGAGTGTTCTGGGGTGGCTCCTTGAGGGTACTCATGGACACCACTGAAATCCCACTAAGAGGGTGAGAAGAGAAAATCCTGGCTCAAGTATCCCAGGCAGGCAGCTGCATCCTGGGACACTGCAGTGGCTGAGGCCCCCAGGACAAGCTGCAGCATCTTAGGTGACTGTTTTGAGCAAGTTTTATAAAAAAAAAGTTTTATTTATTAAAAAAGTTTTTTTTGTAACAAGTTTTATTAAAAAGAAAAGCAGATGGCATAGTGCTGACAGCTCTTCAGCAGAGTGAAGAAAATATTTGGGGCTTTCAAGAGCCCTACTACCTGTTGAGGGCTACTCATAGTGTACAGGTGGCTGGGTGTGTGGCTGCAGTGAGAGCTGCAGGGTTTGCCTGGGGTGTGGGGGGGTCATAAGGGCCCCTCTCGGGTCACTGGAGCTGCTGCTGCAAAAGGACTTCAGTCCCAGCAGTGACAGCCTGGGGTGCTGTCAGTGGGATCCCCAGAGTGGCATCGCCAGGCAGCCTCTGGGATGATGTGCCACTGTGGCTCTGAGGGTTGCCCAGTGTGAAGGGACAAATTTGACAGACTCTCAAACTGTTTCTGAGAAGGATGGCTAAACAGAAAAAAAGAGAAAATGGGAAAAGTGGGAGGCAGCTCAAAATGATGATGGAATTCGGTCAGCTGGGGAAAAACCGATTCTTCCAAAGAAATATTTAGTCACTATGGTGAGATGGTTTCAGGATAAAGCCCATGGAGGGACAGAGGCAACAGCCAGCCAAGCACAAAGAGCGTGGGCAGCTCCAGGAATTTACACCACTGCAAAATGAATTACTAACAGCTGCCCAATTTACCCAAAGTTCTTAAGTAACAGTAACTCAGAGTTAGGAAGGCAACCACGGGCCTGCTTCTCTTTCCAGCAGCTGCAGAGACTGCAGACATGTCACCTCTGGCTGGGGACAAGGATTTGCTGGTGAGAGGAGATCATTTGCCAGGGTGGGTAGAAGCCTTTCCAACAGGAAGGGCAGACACAGGAGGAGCAGTAAAGACCTGGCTAAAGGAAGTTATACCTGATATGGCATTCCAGAGCTGATTGAGTCAGAGAGAGGTGCTCATTTTACAGCAAGTATAATCCATCTGCTGTACAAGTCTTTGGGGATAGAGAGGAAATTACATACACCACATCACCCACAGTCTTCAGGACAGGTAGAGAGAATTAATAGAATGTTGAAAGAAAAGATAGTGAAAATATGCACACACACTAATCTGAAATGGCCAGAAGCCTTAAATTCGGCTCTGTGGGTTGTCCAGAATACTCTGTGACAACATGTAGGGCTGACACCAGCAGAAATTCTCTTTGGAAGGCACTTAGCTGTACCAGGACCTTATATCCCAGCTACAACCAGCTTATTGGATAGATATTGACCCAATGTGTTATATATACACAGAAAGAGTTCAAAGAACAAATTATGCTCAGTGGTATCAACCAATTCCCCCTGAAATACAGGTACAAGATATACAGCCTGGAGATGGAGTTTTAAATAAGATATTCTGTAGAAAAGCCAAATTAGAACCCAGATGGGAAGGGCCATGTGCTGTTTTACTGTGTTCCTATTCTGCTGTTAAAGTTTTAGGTAAGGAAAATTGGATACACTATTCTCACATCAAATGAACAATGGATGATCTGTTCCATCACTTTCAATAGTGGTGTCCCCCAGGGATAAGTCCTGTTCAGTGCCTTTTATTGTTGATCTGGACGAGGGCATTGAGTCCACCCTTGTTAAATTCATCAACAACACGAAGCTGGGTGGGAGTGTTGGAGGGTAGGAAGGCCCAGCAGAGGGATCTGGACAGGATGGATTGATGGGCTGAGACCTGCGATGTGAGAGTCAACAAGACCAAATGCTAATCCTACAGTTTAGTCACAATAACCCCCTGTAGCAGCACAGCCTGGGGACAGAGTGGCTGGAGAGCTGCCCAGCAGAGAGGGACATGGGGTTGCTGGTTGGCAGCGGCTGAACATGAGCCAGAGTGTGCCCAGGTGGGCAAGAAGGCCAATGGATCCTGGCCTGGCTCAGGAACAGTGTGGCAGCAGGAGCAGGGAAGTGATTCTGTCCCCGTACTCAGCACTGGTGAGGCCACCCCTGGAGTGCTGTGTCCAGCTCTGGGCCCCTCAGTTCAGGAAGGATGTTGAGGTTCTGGAATGTGTCCAGAGAAAAGCGATGAAGCCGGTGAAGAGTCTGGAGCACAAGTCCTGTGAGGAGCAGCTGAGGGAGCTGGGGTTGTTTAGGCTGGAGCAAAGGAGGTGCAGGGGTGGCCTTCTCACTCTCTACAACCCCCTGACAGGAGAGTGGAGCCAGGTGGGGGTCGGGCTCTTCTCCCAGGCAGCCAGAGACAGGACAAGAGGACGCAGTCTCAAGCTGCACCAACAGAGGTTTAGGCTAGACATTAGGAGGGATTTCCTCACAGAAAGGATGATTAGACACTGCAATGAGCTGCCCAGAGAGGTGGTGGAGTCATCATCCCTGGAGGTGTTTAAGGAAAGACTGGACATTGCACTTCATGCCATGGTCTGGTTGACACAGTGATGTTCAATCACAGGTTGGACTCAATGGTCTCAGAGGTCTTTTCCAACCTTAGTGATCCTGTGACCCAGCTTCTGTGATCAACTGGTTGATAAATAACTGACCTCTGAGAATCCTTTGTGATTTTGTGTTGGTAACCATTTAATTATTTGTGCACGTGAATCTAAGTTGTACTCTATCCTCTGAAAGTCTTTTTTGCCTTAATTCTGTTATGTTTTTTAACATAATGCTCTATGCTGCATGTGAGCACCAAAACCACAAAGGAAAGATTTCCTCCCCACTCCTCCAGCAATCACTGTCTGTCACAGAAGAACAACTGGCCCAACTCACTGCTAGGCTGGAGCTGGAATCTTCCCCAGACCACTGGTTCTATGAATTTTTGGCTTCCCTTCCCTGCTGCTGCCATTGCCTGATGTGCCACACGGGCACCTAACACCTGGCAGTGGGCTTGCAGTGTGTTTGCAGTGCGCTGGTTCTCAGAGACCAGGCCATGAACAGCCTGGCTGTCACTGAGCTGGACACCCTGCCCAGCTGAGGCACTGTCAGTCTGGCTGCTGCCTCTTCGCTGCCCCCACTCAACTATTAACACTCGGTTTTGGGAAATGGGACCCCTTGGACACCGTGATCCCGTCTGTCCAGGGTGTTCAGGTGTCTGGGGGAAGCTGAGGGCAGCCTGGAGGATCTGAACCTCTCCCCACCCTGACATCACTCCCACTCTGAGCATCTCCCAAGGTCCAAAGCCAACTTTTTCGTCCCCCGTGTCTCAGCCTTGCTGCTGCTCCTCTGTGATATTGGAGACCCACTAATCCTTTAGTCGGATAAACGCTCCTCGGGGGAGGAAACTAGGGCAGACGTGCCGCGACGAGCACAGCCCGGAAAGTGAGAAACACTGAGCAGAGCGGCTTCCCAGCACATCACAGAGGGAAGGAGGGAGGCGGCAGCTTCTCCCCCGTCAGGGTTTGTCCAACCACAGATCACAGGCGGCGGGGCAGGGACGGGGTCGGTGTGCACAGGTCACCAGGAGGGGGGTCCCCAGGGCTCCCCGAGCGGCTCCGCGAGGCTGGTCCCGCATCCCGGACTGCGCTCCAGGGATGAGTTGCTGCTGTCGGGAAGGCGAAGGGTGTCCCACCGGCCCTGGGCTGTGGCCACTGCTCCGCTCGGGAAATCTCCTCAAGTCGCGCCAGGGAAAAAAAGGGGAAATGTTCCCCTTGAGCAATTGTGTCATGTTTTTGCCAGAACAGCCTTTTCGGCCGGTGTTTGGCAGGAAGGTGAGGCCGGGAGCGCGGGGCGGGGCAGGGAGCGGCCCCAGGGGGAACCCCGAGCCCCCCCGCCTGCTGTGCTGTGCTGTGCTGTGCTGTGCTGTGCTGTGCTGTGCCAACCCCCGGGCCGGGCCCCCCCCCACGAGATAACACCACCCCCCCAGCGATCGGGGGTCATTCTCAATCAACGGGGCGACCTCCTCACTGCCCAGCGAGCCCCCTTCACACGGGGTGACCCCCATTCCTTTGCATCCCCCTCAAAGGGAGTGACACCCCCCCAGGACCCCCCACCCCACAGTGACCCCCCCCAGGACCCCCCACCCCACAGTGACACCCCCAGGACCCCCCACCCCACAGTGACACCCCCAGGACCCCCCTCCCTGCCGTGACCCCCCTCCCTCGGACACAACCAAACCCCGCCCCGGCCCCGCCCCCTCCGGCCCCGCCCCTGCCCTCCGCCAAGCCCCGCCCCCTCCCGCCCCAGGCCACGCCCCGTCTCGCAGGTTCCCGGCTCAGCCACTCAAGCCCCGCCCCCTCCCCAGCTGCCTTCCTTCGATTGGGCGGCGCCTCCCGCCAGTCAGCGGCGCGCCCGCCGCCCATTGGCCGCCGTTGATGGGTCTGGCGCGGCGCCCGCCTCCTGCGGGCTCTGGCGGGCGCTGATTGGCCCGCGCGGCAGCGCCCCCCCCCGGCAGGGCCGCGGTCGGTCCGGGCAGGCAGAGGGTCGGCGCCGCCATCGCCATGGGCACCCGCGACGACGAGTACGACTATCTGTTCAAAGGTACCGCCGAGGGGCCGCGCCCGCGGCACCGGCACCGCGCGGGGCTCGCCCGGCACCGCGAGCCGTGTGGGTTCCGGGGCGGCCGCCGCGGCCTCTATGCGCGGGGCGGCCTTGCGGGCCCCCGGCCGGGCCTGGCGGCGGGGAGCGGCGCGGGCCTGCCCGCCCCGCCCTGGGCCGGGCCGCGGGGGTTCCCGGGGGAAACGGGGCCGGGGCGGCGCCCGCCGGGGCCGGGGGTGGCCGGAGATCTCCCGGTGTCGAGCCGCCGCTGAAAAAAACTTCAGCTTCGGTGGCGGCTCCTTGGCAGGGCCCCGCTGGGCGCCGGCCCCGCGAGCCTGGGAGCGTAGGACGGGCTGTGCCCGTGGGGGTTTCACCGCTCCTGTGGCGTGTCGGGCTCTCCAGGGCTGTGGGAGGGTTCCGTGCGGGCCCTCCTGCGCTGGCTCCGGGGGATCCCCCCGTGGGGTTTCTGTCCCGTGGGTGGCTCCCCAGCCCGGGCTCCTGCCCGTCCGGATCCTCGGGCTGACCCTTTTCCCGGAGCATCCCCCAGCTCAGCCTGTGTGGCCCGAGGAGCAGCGCAGGTGGCTGTAACACTTCACCTTTCGGTTTTCCGGCCGGTTTTGTATCAGGTCTCTCCTGTGGCAGAGTGGCCAAAACCTGATTTTCACCCCCAAGAGCTCGTTCTTGGTAAGGGCAGCGCTGATGGTGCCGTCGGTGGGCGCTCAGAGGCTGCGGGGGCCACTCTCTGCCGTGACAGTTTCGCTGGAGTTTGATGTCAGGACACACCTGGACCCTCACAAGGGCAGCAGTGATTCCACTCTTCTTGTGGAGCTAAGGAAAGAGCAGATCTGTGGGAAATATTTTGTGGATGTCTTTGCCTGTTTGCTGTGTTTGTTTTACAGTCTTGAAGACAGTGAGGGGAAAAACCCCTTATTTTTTTCTCCGTCTATAAAGAGGAGACCAACCTCCAAAAATATGCTCAACTGTCTAGGTCTAAAGTAATTTCCTTCTGAAATAATTCCACTGTCTGTTTCCCAGGTGGTTTAATAACCAGGAACTTGAAAGCCTAAAAATTTCACTCCTTTTTTTCTTCCTGTGAATAGCCAATTAGGTAGGGAAAACTGCATTTGTCTTTTAAAAATACTTGTGCTGCTTTGATGTGTGGTTTTAATATTATCTGGAACGAGACTTAACCTGAAGCCATTTGGTCAGGATCTGTGCTGGGCTGGTGCTGGCACACTTTGTAGCACTCAGTGAAAACTGGGGAAGAGAATTGTCCTTTTCTGTGCTGTCTTTTGGGAGGGGTCGTTGTATGGGTGGTTTTTTAAGAAATAAATAATCAAGCCTACAAAGAAACACTTTCCTATCTACTCATTATTTCCTTCCTTTGAGACTTTTTGGGACTAGCCAAGAAATAATATAAATGGGACCAAGTGGGATGAGGTCTCTGCTGCAGGACCAACTCCCTTTCCTTTCCCTTCTGCCTCCTCCAATAGTGGAATTAAATATCAAGGGCAGTTGACACAATAATGTCCAAGAGTTTGGTTGGCTTGTTGTTCAGCCCCTTCTTAGCTACACAAATGGATTTTGAAGTCAGTTCTGTCAGTCACATGTAGTTGTCAGGGTTAGAAATAGTGATGTAAGGAGGGTTTCAGTCTGGGAAAGTTTATTAATTTAAGGCTTGACCATTTCCCCTACCACTATTTCTAAAGGAAATTTGGCTGCACTCTAATTTTAGCTTTTTCATTTGCACCCATTTAAGCAGTTTGCATCCTCGTGTTGTAATTTTATTTAAGATGACTGCAGTGGTGCTCTGAAGTCACAATTCTTATACTTTTATGTAATGGAAGATCTGGAGCTGCTTGTACAGGAACTTCTGTCATTTAGAATGGATTATATTAATGAGCTTGATGAAATGTTTAAAAGGCAAAGAGCCCCATTTATTGTTAGGCTCTCTCATGGGAAATGCTGCCTGTAAATCAGTTTTTCGGGGTGAAAGTGGCCACGGAGTTGGTGGCAGCAGTTCCTGTGTGCAGCTGGTCCTGGTGTTCCCTGGTTCTCAGTGCCCAGCAGTGAGAGCTCCAGGAGTGGCCATTCCAGCAGGGCTGGACGAGTGTTACTGGTTTATTGGGACCAGCACATGGGAGGTTTGGGGGCACTCTGGGGGTGTGAGTGTGGTTATAGTCAAAGCAGCTCTGCTGAACTAGGGCCTCTTTATCTTAATTCCAAATTTTCCTTTCTTTGGTGTGTGTCCCGACAGTCAGAACTGCTGGTTTTGTTGATCACAACAAAATGCTGTTTGTTACCAAACTGCCTGAGCCAGCCTTTGGGGGAAGGAACTGTGTGTGCAGGGCTGGGCAGTGAGGCTGCTCAGGGGGTGTGACCCCAGCAGAGCCAGCAGCTCAGGGCTCTGCCCCATTAATTTTGTAACTGGGATGGTGAAAAAGCAGGAACTTTTCAGGATGGGTTTTGGACGGATTGGTCTGGAATTGAATTCATGACCTTCGAATAACTGTTAAAAATATGTGATCTGTACATTAATTTTGCTCTTGAAGATTAGCTGTTATTGGTTTTTATTTTAAAAATTTAATTTTAAAAATTAAATTTGAGGCTGTGCAGATGTGTGCTGGCTCATCAAAAAGGCAGGGAAAAGCAGTGGTAGGAAAAAGAGCTTTCTTTTACCTTTGTGGGAATTTAGACTGCTCTGATTAGAGCCTCAGCCTAACAAAGACTGTGCTTATTAAAAACAAATGCATGTCCTGTTAGTCACCAATATCTGGCAACCTTATGTACTTCAGATTTATCATGAACTCTGCTTAGGTGGTCTCTGCTAGAAGGAGTCTCAGTTTCCTTGATTGTTCAGAAGAATATATTCTTTTTTTTCCAGATTAATAAAGTACTGTATTTACAACTCTATCCTAAACTTGTTCTGTTTATTTTCCCTTTCTTACTGACAATGTATTGCCCTGTATGTTGAATTCTGATTTCTGCTTGCTTTGTACCAGGATCCCAAGGTGTGGGGTGGGGGTTGGGACTGTGCTCTAGGTCTGGGTGTTGTGGGGCCTGGCCAGACGTGGGAGGCAGAGTTAGTTGATGGATGGTGACTGGGTTGATGGATGGGTAACGTGGTGAACAATAACCCACCACTGGCACAGGGTGCTGGAGGAGGGAGAAATCAGGAAGGACTGAAGGATAGGATGTAAACAGGGTACTGAGCGAGGCTTGTCTGTGTCCTTAGACCATCTGATGATGGCTGCTGCTAGTTATTGGTTCAGATCACTTCCAAGTGCATCTTTCCATCACCAGTGTGGCCCCAAGGGTCATTTAGGGAGTGAATTCATCAGTTCTGGTGAGGTGTGTTTAGGGAGTATTGAGACTCTTAGCTCTCCTTTGGAACTTTCTTTTCTCCTGTGTCATGACCTCTGAATGTGAACAGGCAATGCTGTCTGGTGGCCTGTTCCCAAATTTAGAAACTTTCCCAAGATCTGAGCACTTAGTCCAGTATGTTGAAGGTTGCTCAGCTCCCATAGAAAATTAAAGTCTGTGGGTTGTGTTTGCATGTGGGACCTCCAGCCTTGGCCTCTTTCTCCTGAAAGTGGAAATGCTCATTTAATGCTCAAGATTGAGTATTAGCAAGAGGCACTTGGAGACTGTAGGGTAGAGAGAATGTTCTTTATTGAGCTGGGATCTGGTTGCCTTCCTTTTAACTTCTCAAAAATGTTTTCCTACAAGTTCTGCTGGAACATGGGGCAGCCCTGTGAAGGGACCCTGTGAGTAACCAGCCACAGGAGTGTGGGACCCCTGGAATTTTATTCCTGTGACAGGTGGAATTAATGACTGGGGAGCTGTTGATGAGGTTTATGCCCAAAACTCATAATTTTAAAATGCCAGAGGATGGGAGGTGACCAGAACCTGGAGAGGCAGCTGTGCTTTCTGCAGCTGCAAATTTGTGGGAAGGTAACTTCCTTCAGAAACAGTTGGAAACTTCAGGGGTTTTTCCCAGCTTGTGTGGTGGATGTTCTTACCTTTGGTTATGGTCAGGGCTTTGCTGTAGGATAGAGCCTACTCCAGCCAGCAGATCCCTGTGCAAGATGGGTGACCTTTGGCCTGTTCTTGGAACACCCCATGGAATTAGTGATGAAAAACTGCTTGTCTAGAAAATAAATCTAACAGAATCCTAGAGTTAGAACTCATAATGAAATCTTTTTTTTTTTATCTCTCTGTTCTCATACCCTAAAAAATGGCACAGGCAGTTTGCCCAGGAGGGCACTGAGCAGAGCTGGTTTGGGCTCTCCCAGCTGGGGAGTTGTGGTGCCTTCCACGATCCGCTGGCCGCCCGTTCCTGCCTCTGCTGTGTTTTGCCTGTTCAGCTGTGCTCACACAATTGTCTGTCTGTGCTGTCAGGCAGATGAGATGCTGGGGGGGCATCCAGAGCGTTTCAACAACCCCCCCCTGTCGCAGCAGAGCCAGGGTCCAGCAGCAGCCCCGGGAATGTGTTCCAGGGGCGGGGAGGCAGCGAGCTGGAGCAGGGCCCTGCCAGAGCTGCATCCTCAAACAATGGCCTGAGCAGAGAAAAGCTGTAATAACACTGAAAGACAAGTACAATCCTTGGCCCTGGGAGAATGCTGGTGAGCTCATTCTGGAAGTGTGTGATGAGAAGATTCTTCTGTAACTGTGGAGGGATTGGGAATGTTTTTTGCCTGTGTCTGCTTTTCTGTAGGAAAAACAGATCATATGAATGAGGGAGATCAGCAAATCTGTACTTTGAACTTAAGTAGGGAATATTCCCAAGGTTGAAGAAAGCTCCCAGAGACTGGCTGTCTTTTTTCCTTCTGCTTGAGCCAGGCCACTTGAATTCCAAAGCGTGTGTGACACGGAGTTTGTGGAGCCAAAGGGAGGGTGGCTCAGCTGCTTCAGCCTTGTCCCTGTCAGTTGTTTCTTGCTCTTGTCGATAAGCCCCAAAGTAGAGGGAACCTCCTACCACAAGATGTAGCTTTTGTTTTCACAATTCCTTTCAGGAATGCCGGGCTTTGTGTGCTGAAGATCTCTCTGCACTAACATTTTTCTGTTAACATGGCAACACAGCGTGTGGAGGCAGAGCTTCTAGCTCATCTTTTACTTCTCGTGCAGCCTACTAGAACTTGTTTTGCTGGATGAAGTTCTGCTTTGCTTTGTATCTTGCTTGTAGTATCAGATGTCTCCTGTTTTCCCCTTTTTGTGGTGAACGTATTTGTGAATTAAATTATTGAAATAAAACACCCTGTGTGACTCCAACAGGGACTGCAAATAATTGTTTACTTGGGTGTTTTGCGTTTTTAATGAAAATAGAGTAGGTTTATACTGTACAGAGGCTTTTGTTGGGCAGACAGGTGGCCTGTTGCCATGTCTGTAGTGTTTCTTAAAATGTGACTTGCAGCCTTCCTCTGCCAAAGGTTGAGTGTGCAAGGGACATCTGTATCTGCCTGCTGAGGTGGTTGGAGCCTCCAGAGCACCTTTGGCTTTGAAAATTGCTGTAACAATTTCTCATTTCCACCTCTGAGTACTGAGCACTGAGCAGCTGCTGCCTACAGAGCAGCTCGGGGTGGTTTTGGGGCTGAGGAAAACAAGCTGTGAGTAGCAAAGTTTGGGGTGTTGTCCCTGTAACCCTCTCCTGTGTTTGTGTGGCTGCACAGTCGCTGAGGGTGCTGCCTGCCAGGCCACACCATTAATTGTGAAAATAATGTCTCTCCTTTCAGTTGTGTTGATTGGAGACTCTGGAGTTGGGAAGAGTAATCTTCTGTCACGCTTCACACGCAATGAGTTCAACCTGGAGAGCAAGAGCACCATTGGGGTGGAGTTTGCCACCAGGAGCATCCAGGTGGATGGGAAAACGATAAAAGCACAGATCTGGGACACTGCGGGACAGGAGCGATACCGCGCCATTACCTCAGCGTGAGTACCCTGCCTCTGCTCAGGAGGATTCTAGCAGAGGTGCTGCAGATAAATTTATGGGTAGAGAATTAATGAAACGTGTCTGGGACGTGTGACAAGATCATTATGACAGACTCCAGTGTGGATCCCACTCGTAAGGTAGCAAATGCTTTCGTCGTGTTCCTTGGTTAATATAACGAAAGTAACTTTTAGATTCTCAAGTCACTGTTATAGAAGCAAATGATAGCTTAAATCAAAAGTGTGGGAGATTCTGTTGGAGTCCTGTGATGTGGTTTTTTGTCTGCCCTGGATGTGCTGTGTTCATCAGGTGGGGTGAGTGTCATTTTGGATGGAAGCTGGGTACTGTTGGCATCAAGTTTTGGTCCAGTTACTGTAGCACCTGTGGCATGGGGTCTCTGCTGCCCCCTCAGTCTTGAGATTGGTGGTATTTTTAGGACAGTCTGCAGCCACAAAGTCCCTTGAAATCTCAATGACTTTAAATTAGTCACGGCCCTGAAAATGAGGTCCATGCACACGCTGAATAGCCAGAAAGTAGGAAGGCAACTGTGATAGTGCTGCCTTTGCAGCATCAGGCACATCCCTGGTTAGGACAGGGTGGTGAGAAGCTTTCACCTATGACACCTTGTTAATCCACAGAGTGCCTTAAGATGTACCTCTGGGTGTACCTGTTTCTATGCAGGTAAAAGTATCTGGCAGAGGACAAAAAGCAAACCCTCTGGTCAGGCCTGGTTCTCCAGGGCATCCTCCGATCAGTGAGTTGATTTTTTTGTTATGTTACAGATGTGTATCAGTTTCTAAAGGTAAAAACCTGTTTCTGAGTCATGCACAGATTGAGCCACTTTCATTAAACTCAAGGTAAGGGGAACTTTGTCAAGATAGGAGAAAACCAGGAGAACCTGGAGCCCATAGGGAGCAATCTGTAGGGAAAGGGGTGCAGAACCAAAGCAGTGCAGAAGCAGATGTAAGTGGCAATTTCAAATTGCATATTTTCCAGAACTATTAGCGTGGTTTTCAGGATTTTTTTTGTGACCCTTGAATTGTTCTTTCTGCTGTAAAAACTGTTGCTGAGTCTGGTTCAACAACAACAGGCTTGGCTGCTGGGAACCAGTGCAGCTGCAGTCCTGTGATCCTGCCTCTCCTCTGTGCTGGCACGAGCTCCTGCTCCACACATGGCTCAGCCAGTTCTGCCTGCTCAGCCAGCAGGGACAAGGGAATGTTTTCTGCTGACTTGGTGCCCTGACTTGGTTCAACAACATGTCAGACAGGTGCTGGTAGGATTGTGTGCAAGAGAGATATGGGCATTATAGGATTGATGACACAGATTGGCTTGTGCTGAAATGGGCCCAAACCTGCCCTGAGGGAGCAAACTCTGTTCTTGGATCAAGTGTGGATAGTGACAATGAAGCCCAGAGTCTCCTCTTTAGTTTGTAAGAGAGGCAGGAGATATTTGAAGGATCAGGAACAAATACTGACATTTTACTAAGGACTGTTTTCCTAGTAGAAGGTTAAGTTATGACTTCACAAAACGTCCCAGCAGTACCAATTCTGAAATGGTGAGTTTTTGTGCCCACTGTCTGAGCAGACTTGAAAACGTCCTGGCCTCTGCAGGCTCTCCAGCATTTTGGTACATACAGTGGATTTTTTTAGAAATGCCATTAGAGAAAAAACCAAAAACTGCATCTGGAACTTGGTTTTGGGTTTAAAAAAACCCCCAAAAAACCCAACAGCAGTACTTTTAACCAGCACAACTTTTTCCAAAGTGGAAACCAGCGTCGCAGAGCCGGATGCCAGGTTTGTCGGCGCGCCTGGGACCGAGCTCTCCGTAAAGGGCTGTGCCTCGTGGTTTCAGGTATTACCGGGGTGCTGTCGGGGCTCTGCTGGTCTATGACATTGCCAAACACCTCACCTACGAGAACGTGGAGCGCTGGCTGAAGGAGCTGCGGGACCACGCCGACAACAACATCGTCATCATGCTGGTGGGCAACAAGAGCGACCTGCGCCACCTCCGCGCGGTGCCCACCGACGAGGCCCGCGCCTTCGCAGGTGGGTACCCGGGCAGGGCCATCAGCAACCTGTGGGCCATGGGCCCACCTGCTTTGCCAGCTCAGTGTCTATCTCCTGATGTTCCATAAATTCAG
>NW_020885139.1:46861-55960 GCF_003945725.1 Corapipo altera
GCCTGCACAAAATCTCAGCAGTGAAGCCACAGCCATGCTGGGAAGTTAAATGTTCCAGTGTCTTCTCTTGCACCAGAACAGACTGGTGCTTTTGTCAGACCACTGAACTCTTGTTCTCAGCTGGTGGCAAGGGTTGTAGGGGACTGTGCACCAACAGCATCTTCTGCAGAGAAGGAGCTGGGGGTCCTGGTGGGTGACAAGCTGACCATGAGCCAGCCGTGTGTCCTGGGGCCAGGAGGGCCAGTGGGATCCTGGGAAGAGCATTGGCAGCAGGTCAGGGAGGGGATCCTGCCCCTCTGCTGGGCCTTAGGGAGGCACATCTGCAGAGCTGTGTCCAGGTCAGGGCTCCTCAGGCCAAGAGAGACGTGGAGCTCCTGGAGAGGGTCCAGTGGAGGCCACAGAGATGACGAGGGGTCTGGAGCACCTCCCTTCTGAGGAAAGACTGAGGGAGCTGGGCCTGGTTAGTGTGGAGAAGAGAAGGCTGAGAGGTATCCTCATCAGTCCATCCAGATATCTCCAAGGGCTGTCAGGGGATGGTGCCAGAGTCTTTTCAGTGCTGCCCAGCGACAGCAATGAGCATTGAGGAGCAGTGGCCATAAACTCAAACACAAGAAGTTCCACCTCAACATGAGGAAGAACTTCTTTCCATGGAGGGTGGCAGAGCACTGGAACAGCTGCACAGAGAGAATGTGGAGTCTCCCTCTCTGGGGACATTCCAAATCCACTTGGATGTGTTCCTGTGTCACCAGCTCCCCGTGACTGCCTTGGCAGGGGGTTGGACTGAATGATCTCCAGAGGTGCCTTCCAACCCCAGTTATTCTGTGATTCTGTGAAGCTGATATTTCAAAGCAGTGTCCCACTCTGAAAAAAGTAATTGGCAAAGAACCCTTAAAAGTCTTATCTGAATAGGAAGAGGGAGATCAGACAGGTATTGGTTTACTGCTCTATTTCTGTCTACACCAAGAGATCTGAATCTTGTCTGTAGAGGGGACAATTTATCAGTGTGTTTGTTCTGTCTCTTGAAAAACTCTTTAAGGTCCATACAGTGAACATGAAGAGTTGACAAGATCCAATTCCTTACTAGAGCTGAATTCTGGGCCAATTAACTGTCTCTATAGTCTCGTCCCTGTACACTCTTGTGAAGCTGTGCTTGATCTGCATGTCCCACAACATCTCAAGATGGGCATTTTCTGAGCTTTCTTTGACCAGATATTGATTTCAGTTAAACAAGAACAGGCCTTTGTTCTGGTTCTGCTTGATTATGGAGCAGTGTCTGGTCTATGTTGCTTATTGGATGCTGACCAAAAAAACTGGCTTTGCCTTCCTATTTCTTGATTATGTATCAGTGAGAGTCTATTACTGGAAAAAAAGCTGAGCATTAATAAGGTGAATTCTGAAGGCAAGCTCTTTTGGGATCCTTTTGCAGGGGTGTGCAGGGAAGCACTACAAAGCATTGGGGTCACTAAGTCTGTTAGTAACAGAAATGTGTTGCAATTAGAGGAAGATCATAGAATCCCAAAATGATTTGGGTTGGGAGGAACCTTAAAGCTCATCTTGTTCCAGTCCCTGTCATGGGCAGGGACACCTTCCACTAGCCCAGGTTGCTCCAAGCCCCATCCAACCTGGCCTTGGACACTTCCAGGGATGGGGCAGCCACAGCTGCTCTGGGAAACCTGGGACAGCCCCTCACCACCCTCACAGGAAGGATTTCTCCCCAATCTAACCCTACCTTGTGTCAGTGGGAAGCCATTCTCCCTTGTCCTGTCCCTCCAGGCCCTTGTGCAAAGTCCCTCTCCAGCTCTCCTGGAGCCCCTTTAGGAGCTGGAAGTTCTCAGTAATGTCTCCCCAGAGCCTTTCCTTCTCTAGCTTGAACACCCCTAATTCTGACCCCAAGGTGCCCAAGAAGAGGCAGACAGGAGAAAAAGGGTAGCCAAGCTGGTTCTGTAAGTAAAGAGCTTGACAGACTAGGAATGGGGTGTCTTTGCTGCCCAGCAAGATTTGTGTTATTGGAGCTCCTGGTGAAGCAACTGGAGAGTGAGGCAGAGCCACTGGTGCTGGAGCTGATTCACTGCTGATCTGGGACCCTTGGCTGGATCTGAGGCAACTTCCCTGGCACTTTGACACAGTATCCGTGGTTTTAGTGCTCTGAGCATAGTTCATCAGTCACCATCCATCCTGTCTGCCCTTGCAGTGTGGTCCTGAGACTGACCCTGGGTAGAGAAGCTGGCCTGAGGCTGCTCTAGGAGAGCCCTGGTGCTGTGATAGGAGTCAAGCTGAGGTCAGGCCTGAACTCAACCCCCTCTCTCTTAGCAGCATCCTGGGCTCCCAAAAGTGTTTAGATTGTCTGTGTGTGGTTCAGGACTGATTAGTCCTAAAAAGGCTATTCCTGAAGTGTTTACCTGGGGGAGAATCATCCTTCTGAGAGAGGAGAAGAAACGTGGGAAAATGTGCTGTGTAGAGCAGTGAGTTGGGAACCACTGCAGCAGACTTGGAGGAGGGAAGAGGGTGGGAACAGTGGGGCAGGAGTTTCCTTACTGGCCACTAGTTTGAGATCACTAAAGACTGGAAGGAAAAAACCCACAGAACACCCCAAAGAGGTGCTACCCCGAAGTGGAGGGGGCTTGGCAATGACTCAACAGCTTGTATTCAAATACAGCACTGAGCAGGAAAGAAAGAGGATGTGACTGCCTCTGAACAGCTCTCCTCATCCCTTTCAGCAGAGAGCTCTAGGCAGCCAGTGGCAAAGAGAATGGCCTTGGGTTAAAGGTTTCCATTTCAAACAACATAGATACATGCAGCTTCTTTAAAAAAAAACAAAACCAAAACCTAACAAAACCCCACCACAAACCATCCCTGTACAGTCCCCCATGATTTTTAATCCTTACTAAAGGCTCTGTGTGTTGCTGTTTTGGGGCTGTGGCTGCATGAATGTGACCATAATATTTACCACAGACTTCCAGGGAGGTACTTGCCCTTTTCCTGTTTCACAATGGAGGGAAGTTGGAACACAGGCTTTAGTCAGTGAAATAAGTAATTTAAAAACCTTTCAACTTACATTATTTCTACTAACCATGCAAGTTGAAATGGTTTGTTTCTGAAAGCTTTTAAACCGGCAGCCTCTCTTCAGTGGTTACAGCTTTGTGGGTCTGTGTGCTTTCAGGCATAAACTAATTTGAGTCAAATGAATTAATTTGGATCAACGTGGGATTTTATGGATCCATGTGGCTTTTTACTGTTATAAGTGGGGAAACTGATTTGTTGCAGAGAGGAGCGTTGCTGTTCTTTGGTGGTAGCAGCTTCCCAGGAGCTGAGGTGGGAAGCAGGGAAGTGTCACTGCTGCTGTGCAGGACGTTTCCCAGCATCCTGGTGATTGGCATTTCTAGAGTATGTTTCCCTTTTTTTTTTTTTAAACAAAAAGAAAGGAAGGATATTGAGGTGCTGGAGCAGGTCCAGAGAAGAGCAATGAGGCTGGTGAAGAGACTCAAGCACAAGTGCTGTGAGGAGAGGCTGAGGGAGCTGGGGCTGTTGAGCCTGGAGAAGAGGAGGCTCAGGGGAGACCTCCTCACTCTCTGCAACTCCCTGACAGGAGGGGGGAGCCAGGGGGGGGTTGGTCTCTTTTCCCAGGCAACCATCAGCAAGACGAGGGCTCAATCTTCAGCTGTGCCAGGGGAGGTTTAGGTTGGATATTGGGAAGTATTTCTTTGCAGAGAGGGTGCTCAGCCATTGGAATGGGCTGCCCAGGGAAGTGGTGGATTCTCCGACCCTGGAGATTTTTAAAAAGAGACTGGATGTGGCATCAGTGCCATGGGCTGGGAACCACAGCAGGGTTGGATCAAGGGTTGGACTTGATGATCTTGGAGGTCCCTTCCAACTCAGCTGATTCTATGATTCTAGAAATCATCTTATCTATGATTTCTCTGTTCAGAAATGAGCATTCCTGCTCCTTTCCCATTTAAAACCCCCTTTTAATAGCCCCCACGTTCATGGAGTCATTGAAAAAGACCAGGATGGGAAGTGCTGTTGTGGAAGACAGCGAGGACTATTGTCTTAATAACTTATCCAGACTGAGCCGGCTTACCCATTGCAGAGCCGGAAGAGCCAGCCAGATGTTACACGTCTAGATTCCCTGGTTAAATTTTCTCATTTTTGGGTTCTAGCATGTTGTTGGCCAGCCTGGCCCGTGCCCTGCAGGCTCTAAACCCCTGTGTTCTCTGGCAGAAATCTACCGCATCGTGTCGCAGAAGCAAATCGCCGACCGGTCTGCGCACGACGAGTCTCCCGGCAACAACGTCGTCGACATCAGCGTCCCACCCACCACCGACGGACAGAAATCCAACAAACTCCAGTGCTGTCAGAACCTGTGACCTTCTGTAGATGACTCTTGTGCCCTTCACTTCGTCTGTGCTTCATTTAGAAACTTGTGTGCACTTCTTATCTCCTGTGATTCAGTGACTCCCTCCTCCCTCCTTTTGCTCCATTCCTGAATCTCCCCTCTCATATTAGAGCTTTAATTGTAGGGCTAACATCCCCCTGCCTCTGAAACCCCTTCCATGTGGTGACTTTTGGGCTTGAAATGTAGTCACTGATCTGATAGACATGTTTGTGTTGGAACATCTGCTGCTGGATATTATCCCATGGAACACTCTTCTCAAATGGGTTTGTTTTGTTTTTGTTGGGCATTTTTTTTTTTTTTTTGAGTTTGGTGGTTTGGGGTTTGTTTTTGTTTTTCCTTTTAGTTGTTGTTGTTTATTTTTGGGAAAGGAACCATGGGGACTTGACTCTAACAGTTGAAGAAATAACTACATTTAGGTGACAAGGTTTTTTCCTCCCACAGTCAGATATTTTTTTTCTTGTGTTTCTGTAAACATGGGGGAGAAATTAAACTAGCTATCCTACCAAATGCTCTGTTTTCTGTCCTGATAAAGTCTCACAGTGAGGATTTTAGTGGCTGCACACACATAAGAAAGCTGTTGAAAATAACATTACTTATTCTGTAATTACCCCTAATACAGTTAGTCTGGCTGTGTAGTTTACTGTTTCCTGCTTGGGAAATCTTTCTCTATTCTTGTTTTATTTGGGAACAATGAAGTGTGTCTGCATTGCTTTCTCTGCCACCATGAATGCCTGTGCAGGCTTTATGAAGTGGCTTAATATTTATTCATAGCTTATGTTAATCAGTTAACATTATTGTACAGTAAGTGCCAGCGTATTGATTTCAGAAACCTTTTGCAACCTGTATAAGTAGGCTTCTTTTGTATTGTAGGTCAGTGTCTGAAAGCAGGATCTGCTCTAGTTCCAGGGTTTTTTGCATGCTGCTTTTTCTCTAGATCTCTCCTGCCCCTGTTTGAGTGAGTGAAGCAATATTTTCATGTCACGTATATACCTGCACTTGTAAGGGTTTTGGTTGTTGTAGAGAAACACGATACTTTATACATTTTGTAAAACTTCTGCAGATCCATAGCATCTGGAATTTTCTCTTCATGATCTTTCACTATTGACCTCTAGTAAAATGCATATTAGGATTTCACATAATAACTACTAACCTGTTGTTTTCCTCTTACTGTTTTACTGAACTGCAGACTGTAATTCTTAAATGATTGTACTCCACTGATGTAACAGATTTGTCATCAGCAGGGCTAACTACTCTAATTCTTTGTTGTGCTGAATGGGAAGAATGTTACCACAACTCTGTGTAGTCAGTCTCTTGCTTGCTTGTGCAAATCTTCTCTGATGGCTTCTCATCACTCACTGGCTCTTGCACACTCGCATCCCCTCCGGTATCCACTGAGTGCTCTGGTGGCACAAACTGGGTGAAACGATCTGAAGGAAGAGCTGGAGACCATCTGCTGCTCCCTGAGGGCTCGTGGAGCCGTTTGCAGTGAGTTTTTGCTCTGTATTCTGAGCCTGTACCTCACTGGATGAATCCCAGCTGCATATTAGTGAGTTGATATTTCTTTTCTGATACAAAGCAAATATGAAACTGTGAATTGTGCTTGAAGGGGAAATCTGACATTCCAGTCTCAACTGTTCTGTCTGGTTACGTAATAAAATTAAGGGCGGTTAACTCTGATGGCTTTTCTTTTATAAGATTTCCAGACCAATGCCTTTAATTTTGTACTGTATACACTGAGAGGGCTGCAGCTCACAGCACAGGAGGCACATGGTGCCTGGCAACTTCCACTCTTCACCTTTGTTTGGAGGGTACATTCAGGGGGAAGGGGTGCATTCTTGCAGCCTGATCCCCTTGAATGAGGATATGAATTCCTCTTTAGGCATCACAGTGCTCCATCCTAAGGGTGTCCTGGTTTGGGAAGCACTTTCAACACTCGGTATTTACTTCAGTAGCATTCTGTTGAGAGAAGGTGGGAGGTGGGTTGTCTCCTTTTTGGTGGTCCTAGACCAGAATATGACATGCAGTCAGTGTTTAGGCAGCTGGCAGTGAGAGAATGGAAAATTCTGAAATATTGAAAATACTTCATTCAAGAACAAGTGGACACTAGTGGAGCTGGGCTCCTTAATTTTTGAACACACTTTTTTATAAAGAATTTACTTGGATAGCATGAGGAGGAATTGTGCTGGTAAGAAGACCCATTAGTTCAGGGTGGTGTATTAATGTGCTTACTCTGCAAGTCCTGTACTTAACATGAAGTTTCTAGAATCAGACTGGTCTGGTGTAAGAAGCTGAGAGGCAATTTAGTCACTTCTTTGTTTCTTAAGAGATTTTCTTTAGCCTTTGACATTGTGGAAGGCTCTAAACTTTGCCTCAGAGTCCCAGTGAAAGGTCCATGTCTAGCCCTGAGCACAGGGCTGTTAGTGCCAGCAGGAAAGAGGATAGTGGGCCAGTTCTACCTGGTTAAACCACCTTCCTGTGCACAGACCAGGGAAAATGCTTTTGATCTGGAGTTCCTGGTGTCCTGCTGAAGCATTGTGCATCCTCAGAAACTCACCCACAACCTGGCCCACTTGTGGTGGAATTGCTGGAGTTGCCAAGGGGAAGACTTGGAGGAATCCTGAGGAAGCTGGAACTGCTGCAGAGCTGTCTGACATTCAGAGAAACTCTCCAGTAGCCCAGACTCCTCAACTGTGTTTTGCTGTTGTGAAAATGACTGGTTACATGTGACCTCACCTGGACTGCTTCATCCTGCAGCTTTGCTGGCTCTGTGTCTCTCAGTATTACTGTCAGGAAAAGAGAAAAGGTTCCATCTCTCTTCCATCTGCCATAAGGGATTTGAGGGAAGAATCTGGCTTATGTAAAACTCTTGATGACAGGAAAGCTGCCTGTGAAAGAAGGAATGTGTGCTCTGCTTGCTTTACTTGGATGTTGAGAATGACTTTCCTTTAAACTATTGGAAGATAACACTACAAAGCCCTGGGTCAGTAACACAAACATCAGTCCAAGGCTCCTGCTGGTATCTAGAACAGGTCCTTTAACGCAGAACTAGGCAGGAGTGTCCTGCTGTCTCTCCTGTTACTGATGGGGAGGATGAAGACCAAAATTCACACATAAAAGTGATTTGGTCCTGAGCACACTAACAGCTAATTGGGAAAATAAATTCCTTGGGTAGACTGAATCAATCAGACCTCTTCCTGCTGAGGCAGTGCTTACAGACAGGTGAGTTAGTCTGGGATCTCCACTGAGAGCTGGAGCCTGCATGGGGCAAGGAAGTTTTCTTCATAGGGAAGTTTTAAAGCTCTGTACTTGTAAAAATCTGGTTGCAAAGTGACTGTTTGCTGCTTTGTTAAAGAGACTTTAGTGTGTGCTGCGGAGACAGTCAGCATTTGGTAGGAGGAAAAGGCACTTCAGTGCCTTCTTGCCCCTGTGGCAGATTAGTTCAGAAAGATGGTGCATCCCAGAGATGCCCCTGTTCAGGTGCTGTTCTGTGACCCCCCAGTGTGTGGAAGGGCTGGGGACAGACAGAGAGCTCTTGGCTGGGCATGGTAGGGGTTGATCTGTGCCTTTATTTGAATCGGTCACTTACCAAAAGCTGTTGGAAAAATGTGCAGGAGGTATTTTTGCTCCCTGGTGCTTTGATCTCTGCATTCTGTACTGCTCCAGAAGGTGTGGGTGGGATCTTTTTGTGGCTGGGGCTTGCCAGGGCTTGGTGATTGTTTCCCTCCCAAGCATGAAGGAAGAACTTGCTTAGAGGTTCTGGACTCTGTAGAAGAAAAGAAGATCCCAATGAAGCAACTCGGTCACTTAGGGAGGCCTCTTTCCTTCGTAAATACCTAAACTAACAGCGTTAAAGGCAGGGGCCTGAATTTCAACTAAGAAAAATCAGAGAATTGGAGGTGAAGACTAACTGTCCTTCAAGTCAAACAACAGTGAGCTGGGGCTCAAGGTGGATTCTCTTGACTTGCAGACTCTTAAATACAGTTGGAATGGTGACTCGTGGAACGTTTCCATGGAATGACTATCTGCAGGGTTTCAATAAGTAACAGTAATTCCTATTTTCCACTGGTCAGATAATGCGCGGTAGTGTTGTCTATCAGGCTTTGTAGGCTAAAAATAGCACTGGACCTTTATGCTACCCAGAGGAGAGGTTCCTTTCATTTACTTTTTTCCCTGGTTCCTGTGTTAAGTGCAATTCACTTTGTAAATACACACATCCCTCGATTTTTGTGCATGGTTATGATGTATTGTGGATATAAAGATTGCCAAATCATCCCGTGTGTGCGTAAAGTTCTGTTCCCAGGCACGGCTGTGGAAGAAGAAGGTGGGGATGGAATTCCGGACCTCCGGAGGCCGAGCGCCGGGTCCGGAGGGCTCATCCCCGGGGGCTCGGAGGAGGCGGCTCTGAGGGCTCCGGGCTCGGGGCTCCGCAGGCCGGGCGGGTCCCCCGGCGCTGAGGGGGCTCGGCCGGGGGCGGGGCCTGGGCGAAGGGGCGGGGCCTCGCGTGGAGGAGGGCGGGGCCTGGGCCCAGGGCGGGGCTCATGCGCCCTCGCCATTGGCCGCCGCCTGTTGCCAGCCGGGGTCACGTTGCGACGCCAGCGGGTTCCCCGCAGCCCATTGGGCGCTCCGGGCGCGGCGTCACTCGGGGCGCGGGCGGGGATTGGCGGGGGGCGCGGGGGGGGGGCGGGGCCAGGGCGGCCGCCGCAGCC
>NW_020885139.1:56360-95081 GCF_003945725.1 Corapipo altera
GCTCCGCTCCGCTCCGCTCCCGGCCGTGGCGGCCCGAGGCCGGGCCGAGGCGTGCAGGCCGCTGTTCCGGGGGCCCGGGTGCCCTGACAGCCCGCCCGGTGTGCCCGGCGTGTGACGCCGCCCGTGCTCGGGAGCCGGAGCCGCAGCGCGGGGCTCGGGGCCTGTCCCGGGGAGCAGCTGCCGCTGCCGCCGGTCCGGGCTGCGCCGGGTCCGCCGAGCGCCTGAGCCGCGGCCCTTCCCCTCGGGCGGGGCCGGGCCGGGCCGGTGCCGTCCCCCGGGAGCGCCGGGGGTGTCGCGCACGGACATCGCCGGAGGTTCGGGGAAGCGGCGTTCGCTCCTCAGGCTCCTTTTCCCCGGGTCTGAGCCGTTGTCAGGAAAAGGTTCCGTCGCCGGCGGGCTGCCCTGCCCGTTTTTTCTCAGCTTTTGGAGCGTTCCGGTGCCCGTTTGTGACCCCCGGCGCTGTGAGCACGGGCGCGCTGCCTTGGGAGCTTGGTACAGAGCTCTCCCGAGAGAATGGGCTCAGTGTCACAGCACAGCTGAAGAGGCTGCTGCAGTTGTGTGTTGGGGCACCAGCTGCCTTCCTCCTGGTGTGAGCTTAGAGTTTGTGATGGACTTTCCATAAACTGAGTCTCTCTGTCTCGTTTAGGGCAGTTTTCGCGAGCCAGCTCTCTGTGACAGAGGCCAGAACTGCTGGTTTGTCGGATTTGTCCGAGGGACGAGCCTGTGACTCGTGCACAGGAGGATGAGTGTGTGACAGAAACACATGGGAGGTGTTTTTGTCACGGTCTCAAACACGGGCTCTTGTTGTCTGAGCATGTTCTCGATCTGGTGGGGAGACCAAAATTAAAAACTGAGAAGCTGTGTGATGGCCTTGGGGACTCCTGTGTGCACTTAGTACCCACAGAAATAGTGCCACCAAGGTGTGGGGTGACACGTGGGGTGACACAGCTGTGCTGTGTGTGCTGCTGCCCCGAGCAGAGGTCAGGCTGCTGCTGTGTGACTCACCCTCCAGGAGGGAGCTGTGCAGAGCTGGGATTTTGCAGGCAGGCAGGTGGGGTGTCACTCAAGTCAGGGGTGATGGTGGCAAACTGGAAGTGTCAGGGTTATCCAGAGTTCCACTTGTTTGTTTTAAGTGCACCGTCCCTGCAGTGTCCAGGGATGGGACTGTCCTGCCCTGGTGTGTGTGATGATCTGTCAGTGAGGATGTGCTTCTCATCCCTCCCCATGCCCTTTATTTGCTTATCCCCAAGGGACTGTTTCTATCCCTCTCTCAACCCTTCCTGTTACCAGCCCTCCTTTTCCCTGGGACTCTCATTCTCTTGCTCTGCTCTCCTTCCAGCAAGCATTTATCTCTGTATTTTTTCCCTCTGACACAGTTTCTGGCACTTCCTTGGCCTTCTTCCAGGCCCTTGTTGAGAATGCCTGTGGTGCTGCTGTGGTTGTCCAGCTGGGATGGCTGTGGCCCATCCCCTTTGTCCCCCTGCTCCTGGAGACATCCAGCCCCTCTTGGCTGCTGTTCACATGTGTGCAGAGTAATCCTTTGAACAGCTGCACCTGAGTCTTGGCTTTCCAGGTGTTTGAATGCTTTTCTGCATCTCCACAGGATTATGCAGGGACTGTTTGAAAGGCTGGAAGGGCCCTGTTTTCCAGGTGCATTTGAGGCTGTGATGGTGTGTCACCCCTCGGGAACAAGCTTGAAGGGAAAGGAGCTGGGACTCTGAAATCGCTTTGTCACGTGCACTGTGACAGTGAATTTAATAACTCCAGTGGAGGACACAAGGTCTAACTATCCCCCAGCACGTGCTGGGGAGTGTTTCGGGCAGCCTGCACCAGTAAGGAAGTCTTAACTTTGCCAGGGGCAGACCAGGTGGCACAGGAAGGAGCCAAGTGAGAGCCTAATGTGTGTTCCACGGGCACTGAGTGCCAGCTGTGAATCTGGGGCTGTCTGTGCGTGGTTAGCTAATTAGCACCACTGGCAGCCTTTTAAGTGAAAACAGGAAAAAAAAAAGACATTGGAACTAATGTTCCTTTTGGATGTGTTTGACTGCTCCTTTTTTTTTGGCTGTGGATTGCAGGAGGCTGCAGGGTGAGGTCACCCCGTGCTGGACGCCAAGGGGGCCATGCAGATGAGCAGGACTACAATGTACTGACTGTGAGCAGCTTCCGACAGAGTTCTTGCCTCCATGGGTGCTGGGAGAGGGCCTTTCCTCTTCTGGGTGATTGATGCTGGCCTGCATCAAGCAAGTGTCAGACATGATCCTTCCCTGGGAGGAAGTTAGTACAGTTTTTTTTGGAACAGCATGACCAAAATCAAGATAAAATGCATCCAGCACAAGCTGGGCAAGCTGAGGCTGGGTTTGTGCCCTGAGACTCTGTTAGTCCTGACTCTGTTAGTCCTGAGGTCCTCAGGATGTGACTTGGTAGTAGTTCTGCAGGCAGAGGCACAAAGTAAAATTTGCATTTTGGAGCTTTTTTAATTATTGTTTAAAATATCCTGGCTTCTCACGCTAACAAACACAGGAACTTTTCTTAGAAGATGAAGGGAGGAATCAGGCATCCTCAACTATAAGCTACAGAATGAGTTTATTTTTTCCCCACTTGACTTTGACTCAGCTTCGGATATTTGGAGATTTCAGAGTTTCCGTTTCCAAACTGGTTTTTTTTCCCCCTGCAGATTAAAGTTTGAACTGGTGTGTCTCTTCTCCCTCACAGTCCAGTTTACTCTGGTTAACTTATGCTTCTGCCTGCCCTTAGCTCACACCCTTCCCACGGGAGAGGAACGGTCTCGGTTGCTGGCACTTATCCCCGTGGAAGCACCCTGAGCACATCTCAGTGAGTGACCCCTGAGCACACAGTGTCTGTGAGGTCCAGGACAGGCCATGAGAAGAGCTAGGCCATGGGACACGTTTCTGTGAAGGAAAAGAGCACAGCACCAAACCAGTGTGAAGGGTAGGCGAGTGTCTCCGTGAAGTTAGTTTACAGTAGGTTTCTCCAGTAGTAAAACCAACAGATTAAATCTGTGCTGAGGCACAGTTTGTGGCTTATCAAGATAGTTCAGGTCATGCACGTGAGCAGCACCTCCCCAGGCCTGGTCTGGGTCTCTCCCCAGCTCAGACTGCAGCTCCCATTCCCCAGGAGGTGCTGTTGTGCTCACTCGGTGTCTTTGTGCCGGGTTTGCTGTAATTACACCAGGTCAGCTCCAACTCATCAGCATCACAGCAGCAACACAGCCCTGCTGGGAGAGGTGCTTTGGGAGAGCACTCAGGTGCTTGTCCTGCCTGGCAAAAGTGGGGAAGTCGCTTCTTTAGGGGTTTGTGCACCTTCCCTGGGTGTGGAATGAGCCTCTCCCACTGTGCAGTTACAGCGTGGGAGAGCCCTAAGCACCGGTGGTGAAGTGCAGAACGGCAGAGTCCTGAAGGCAGGGACTGCTCCCTGTGTGTCCTCCAGTGAAGGGAGCAGCCTGACAGGAGCTGCCCTGACCTGCAGCTCTTCCTACCCATCAGCTGTGCAAATGCCTTCCTTGACCCAGGCCTCTCTCAGGCGAGCAGTGTTACAGTTTGGGATCTCGTTTGTCCCCGTTTTCAATTAAAATAGGCATTTGTAAGTTTTCTTCCAAGTTTTATGTAGCAATTATGACTAAACTTTTCAATTCCTGATAGAGCCCGAGATGATTATGTGTGGTTAACCTCAAGGACAGACGTGCTGTAGCTGCTCTTGCAGTTTTAATCAGCTGTCATGAAACCAGTGATAGACTGAAGGAAACGTTCCCCTCCTGTTCCCAAAAAGAGGGAACAAGGGGCAAGGAGCAACATTGGCTTGGCAAACATAAGTACAAACAAATCAAACCTACTATCTAAAGCATTTCTCTGCGAAAAGGGGAATGCACCAAGCTCATGCAGTCATGACTTTAACACTGATTCCTTTTAAGCTTTGAGAGCCTGAGTCCTGTTTCAGCTGAAACCTGCTTGGGGTTAGATTTGAGAGTGGTGGGAGGGAAAACTACAATTCCAGACTGTTCTTAATTTATTTCCTCCCAGTTTTTCTTGTACTTCCCTGCAGACAAATCAGTCAAGGCCTGTGTCCAGGAGAAGTAGAAATGCAACCTAAGCAAAACGTTGCAAACTGAGCTGGAGAGTGTTGCAGCCTGGATACCAGTTGTGGAGTTTCACTTAAGGATTGAGGAGGGAACTTGTGGTGGTAAGGAGTGGGCAGAAGGGAGTGGTGCAGTTGGCTGGGATCAGTGAATCCTCCTCTTTGGCTGACCATGGGGGTGCCTTCAGCTGGTGCCCACTTTGGAGCTCTCCAGAGTGGTGTGGTGGGTCACAGCTGCCTTTGGTGCTGCCTTTGCTGGAAAACTCCTTGAAGTGTGGGTGTGCTGAAGAGATCTGTGATATAGCTAGGTTGAAAAATAGAAATAGTCAAGTTAAACTCAGATCAGGTGCCTGTTGGGAGCTGAGTGTGCTGCCTGGTGTCGAGGGGTGGTTGCTCTGAGCAGTCAGTGAGCAGGGCTGCTGCGTGCTGGCCGTTTGTTCCAGCTCCAGTTTTTCTCCAAGCAGAGTGTTGTTATTTGTACAACCTAGGAGGAAAACACTGAGGAAAATGCAAGTTCTTTCTGACATGGGATTCCCCATCCTGAAACAACATTTTGCATCCTCCTGGGTCGTGCCCTCTGGGGGACTGATGGGTCCAGCGCTGTGTGGGCGCTGCAGTCTCGATCTGGTGCATGTGGAACTGCTGCACTAAAATTCTGTTTCCTGATGGATTACCCAGAGCTGGAAAATCCATTTCTTCTGACTAAACTGAAACTGCCTGGCAAGTGACTGGGCAGGACTGGGGGGCTCTGGCCTTGCTGCAGAGGCTGCCTCCCTTTAGAGAGGAGCTCTCTGAAGTGATAGCGCTGGGAAGCAGAAGTGTCTTTGTGCTGCTGGTGTTTTGGTAGAGGACGTGGGTGTAAGATGTGAGAGGCCATGTGGCTCTGGTGCCTCCAGCAGGGCAGGGATGTGTTTATATCTGCTGGGCTGGCTGTTGTCCCCACTGATGGGTAGCACCCTGCAAGCAGTGCTTGGTGGGCATAACTCATTTCCTCCCCCTCCCTGATTCATGATTTCAATAAAACTTTCAAACCTTACTAATGCATCTTTCTTTCCCTTCAGAAAGAGAGTGATAAAATGCAGAGGGAGGTGGGTGCTGGGTCTGTAGTTGGGTTATGTAGTGAGTTGTGCTGCTATTCACCTCTAAAATCTGATGACTTTTGAAATCCTCGGAGGAGCCGCAGGTGTTTCTCACGTCCCAGCTGGTTTTCAGTTGTTTCCTCATGAAACTTGTATTCACATGGCTGAATTTCGTTTGGAGATACCCTCTGCAAAGAATTTTCTTCTAGTGTTGCAATTCGGATTTCCAGATGTTGGTAATTAAAGTGCAGTAAACTTTCCTTTCATACGGCCTTGTGGCAGATAAAGAGCCTTGGAAGATCTGAGATAACTTTGTTCATTTTGGCATTCCAGCTGTAATGCACAGCCTGATCTTTCCCAAGCACAGCAAGAAAAAAAAATCATCCTTTAGGCTTCTCCTTTTTATACTGATTTTTTTTCTGAGCATGTGAGTTTGAACCTGCTTCTTTTTGAATATTGAGTAACTTTGTTATATGTTAGGCAACAATCTTCTAGAAGAAAATTGGGTTGAAAAACAGTGGGGTGAACACCATGATAGGTAGGTACCCCAAACTCAGGGGTGATGGGAGCCCTGTTGTCTCACAGCTCTGCTGTGCCCACATAAGACCCATCCCTGTGGTCTTGTTTGAAAATCAGGGTTCCCTCCTGCTGGATCTTTCCCAGCCCATGGTTTTCCAGTGCTGCAAGATGTGGAGATGAAGTGAAGCTACTGCAGATGTCAATCCAATATGCTGAGTTTTGGAGAGGAGAGATGTGCATGGATGCAGGCTTTGGAAAACAAGTTATTGATCACCAAGACTTGCTGCAGTGTTTTTTTGCCAATGGGGAACAGCAGTCAGATCCTGGCAGTGTGTCTCTTTGGAAAAAAATGGAAGACTGTCTCTTCGTCTGTGTCTGGAAAACAAACCCATTTGCCATCAGACCATAACAATAATCAAGACTCAGAGAGCTTCTAGAATATGTCTAGATAGTGGATTGGGATAGAGAAGTTGTGATTGTTTATCCCCAGCAGCAGCAGTGAGTGAAGGCTGGTGCTGAGTTGTGTCACTGGAACAGTGGAGGGGCAGCTGAGCCAGGTCGCTGGCCATGGCCATGTACAAGTGTGGCCAATGCAGGAGTCCAAAAACGCTGCATCCTCAAAGCCTGTGACCTCCTCCTGGGTGTTACAGGGTTAGACTGGGAGCATGTTATGGGCATTGTAAAGTCAGCCCCAGGGATGAGGCAAGGGAGGCTCTGTGGGTGCAGTGGGGCTTCACCTCTCTCAGCCCTGAGCTTTGGCTGTTAAAGGTGTGGGAGGAGGTTCCTGGTGTGAAGCTTTATCAGAAGGTTCACAAGCTCCCAGAATCTTGTCCCTTGATTGTTTTGTTCTCGTGCTTTTTTGGGCTTTGCTTTGTTTTGAGCCCCTGGCTCTCTGATCCACAGCATTGCTCTGCTGGCACTGTCTGAAGTGCAAGTTAAGGCTGAAGTTTTTACAGCACCTCCTTTAGCTGCAATGACCAACCAAATGTTGCAGGCAGGGCAGGAAATTGAGAAGCTGCTGGGGAGTGAAATGCTTTCCTGTGTGCTATTTACCAAATTTTAAAATGCTTTAGAAGCTGTTGTATGGCATCAGCTCTTATTTTAAGTGTTGGGTGATATGCCATAAAATGCTGTCTCACTTTTCTCACTGAACAGGGCTCCTTGCACCCTGACTTTAGGACTGTTGTGTTCAGGTGGCTTCTGAGCATAGGACTGACAAGATTTCTTCACGAGCCCTGGGCAATGGGCAAGTTGCTCATGGGTCAAGCGTGGGCAGATCCTGTGCTGGCTTTCTGGGTGCTTTTAGGGTGTTCCATAGCAGACCTGCAGGGTAACTTGGGGGAGTCAGCTGATATATAAAATTGTGTACTTTTATAAAGAAGAAAATAATGCTGTGGTTTTCAACTCTCAGCAAGAGAGTTTATTTAAACAAACAAAACTGAAAACAAAGCCCTGCAGCAATTTGAGATGGGTTCTTGGGGTTTTTTAGTTGTTTGTTTGGTTTTTTTTCTTTAAATTAATCCACTTATGCAGCCTTTCAACAGTAGCAGGGAGCACTTCAGGCCACTCGTAGCATCCCACTCGTGTATCTCTGGTGGCAGTGTCTCAGGTGTATAAATGTGCATTAGCTGGGTGAGACAGGGTGTGTGGGAGCAGGTGCTTAGGTGTGTGGAGAAAGCAATTCTTTTTGTGTCCCTCAAGATGTGTTCAGATGGTTGTAGGGCTCAGGGTTTGGGAAGTGCAGTTTTTGTGGTGAAAAGGAAAGCACTGATGTTTGGAAATGCCCTTTAGCACCTGAAAGCCTTCGGTTTGCTGGTGACATTTGCAGGATCATGTGATGAGAAGACTCAGTGTCTGTGTGCCCAAATTGGCTAAAAGGGCTTTGGAAAGCAGGCTGGGTGGCCTTGCACCCAGGATCAAACATCAGCTCACGTGAGCAGCAGTCGGAGCGCTGATCTGCAATCAGCGAGTGGGTCACGAGATAAATTAAAAAAAAAAAAAGTCCTTGTGTACAGATGGGTGGGTTACGTTGGCAACACAACTTGTTTATCTCTGATGTGGCACCGTTGGTGAGGTGCCAGGCCTTGGTTACAGTAATCAGGGAAATGGGTTGCTCAGGAACACTCAGGCGCTGGCAGGGTCGTGCATTGGGTGTTTTCCTTGGTGGAGGTGTCCGGGGAAGCTGGTCTGCTCAGGAGCTGAGGTGTGCACACTGCACAAGGTGGAGCTGGTTCTAGTTCCAGTTTGCTCTGGATCCAGTCAAAGCCTCAGAATTGCTCCAGGGCTTTACACTGGTTGGGATATTCATCAGTGGACAGGCCGTGAGCAGCAGCAGAGCAGAGCCACGACCTGCACCTTCCCCACTGCTGCCACTGACTGACTGCAGCCTTCCCTGTTGTCTTTCCCACCTTGACTGTGCTTCTCCCATTGTGGCTTTGATCCAGGTGTTCATCTGGTCTGCTGGGGTTTCCCTGTATGGGAGAAATAACTGTTTTATCCATCTGCAAAGTCTAAATACGGAGAACAGAGCTGGGGGACCCTTTAGCTCCTTGACTCCTGCTTGTTCCCGCTGGGCACATCTCCTGGATGGAGGGCACTGGTCCAACCTGATCTCTGCAGTCTTTTGAGTGAGTTTTGCCCCCCCTGTTGCCCTTTGGATGATACAAACTGGATTATATATGTTGTTGAGGGGACTGATGAGGGGGAATCTCTTGCTGATGTGCTCCACATAAGCCACGGAGCAGGATCCCACACCAGCACCCTGGTCTCTGCCTTGGAGCAGCGATGGAGCACGAGCTGCTCTTTGAGGAACTGGCTCATTTTGCTGCATGTGTTTGAGTTTTGGAGTCCTGGTGCAGAACTCGTTCTTCTGAGCCAATTTTCCACAAGCGGGGTTTGTTTTTCTTCAGTTGGAGTAATATTTACAAACTCAGCCCTTTATATCCTGGGTCTGCTCGGAAGCTGAGGATACAAAATGTTGCTGAGAAGAGACTTCCGATTTATTTGATCATGTCTAACTGTGGCAGCAGAGGAGATACTGATAATAAACCTAGTGTCTTGAAGGCTTTTTTTTTTTTTTTTTTAATGTGAAAAAGAAATGTATCCCGAAAGAATGGGCTCAGAAATCCCAGGTGCTTAGAAAAAAACAGTGTGTGGTTCAAACCAGCTGTTTGGGTCTTGTTTCTCTCTCCAAGATTTTGGCATTTCTGCTGTAAATGGAGCTTGGGAAAGGTCTGAAGCACAAGTCTGATGAGGGGTGGCTGAGGGAGCTGGGGGGTTCAGAAAAGGAGGCTCAGGGGGGACCTTCTTGCTGTCTAAAACTCCCTGAAAGGAGGGTGCAGCCAGGTGGGGATCAGTAGCTTCTCCCAGTTAACGAGTGACAGGATGAGAGGAAATGATCTCAAGCTCTGCTGGGGAGGTTTAGGTTAAAAAAATTTCTTCATACAAAGAGTGTTCAGGCACTGGCACAGGCTGCCCAGGGCAGTGGTGGAGTTGCCATCTCTTGAGGGATTTCAAAGATGTGTGGATGTGGCACCTGGGGACACGGGTTAGTGGTGGCCTTGGCAGTGCTGGGGGAGCAGTTGGATTGGTGATCTGAGAGGGCTTTTCCAGCCTGAATGATTCTGTGAACTTTGGGTTTGGGTTGGATGAGCTGCTGACAGCTGTGAGGGAAGGCTGTGTGTTGATGAGCTGATCCTTCAGGGAGCCAGGCTGGGGACTGGCTTGGCTGTACACTGTGGTTCCTGTTCTGCTGGGGATGGAACCCGAGTGCACTGCAGATGTCATCTCTGGATTTCAGTTACTTCTTCTCTAACTGCATCCATGAAAATCCTGCTGCTTTTCCTTTGTATTCACTGAGTGGTGTGAATCAGGTATTAGAGCAGTGACTTCAGGTCCTACCCTGGGATGGACCCCGACAAGGAAACGCCAAATAACCTGTAACAGAAACCTGTGTGTTTGCTGAAGAAAGGCAGGGTGGCCATTCCCTTCCAGCCTGAGCAGGGCTGCCAGGGCAAGGCCGTGGGGCTGCCTGTGTCTGTCAGATGTGGAGCACAAAGAGCCTCAGTGTAAATACTCCCAGGACACAGGCAGTGAGGGCAGTTTTATTCCAATACTCAAAATGGCCCTTTTTCCTCTGGACTTAGAAATAAACAACGTTTTGGCCGAACAAATGGAACAGACCTTTTTATTAAAAACATATATCATTTCATGCCTGAGTCAGTAAGAGGTTGTTAAAATTGAAATAACTCCTTAACTTGTAGAGCAGCTGACTTAAGTCATTCCAGCAGCATTTGTCATCTTGGTTTTTGCTCCTTAAAGTTGGAGTGTTTGTAGCCTTTTTTTTTAAAGAGGAGAGCAATAAGAAAAGTGGCTCTAACCCTACGTGCTCTTTGCACAGGTGGAGAGAGAGTCTGAATCTGTGAAGTTAATTTTTAAGTTGATGAAAAGATTCACATTTGTTTGGATGGGGATTGACTTGCCCACAAGCTCAAGCTTATTCCTGTTCAGGTGCAGAGGTAGTTATCAAGAGCAGCTTTAATAAAACGATTAGAAAGTCTTCTATTAGAAATTAGAAAATATTCTGTAAAATGAGGGGATGCTACCAAAGTTGGCATCTGGTGCTGAGACACCACTGAAGGGCTCTCTCCCTCTTGAACATGTGTACATGAAGGAAGCCATCCTGGCAGATGAAGACCTTGGTTGTGTGAGAGTTTCTTGATTTCCAAGATGGGAAAAAACCCTTGTGCTTACCCAAGTCAGTGTGTTCAGGGCTGCAGGGGTCACATTCTTGTATTGGCTTTTTGTTTTCTTCTTCTGTAGTGTGGCCAAGCCTCCAACCAGGAAGGAGCCCTTATTTTCTTTAGCTATTTTAGTTTGATTTTGGCTTAGTTAAACCTGACAAAACTGTAGTTTCATGGGAATGTTTGACTCCTGTTGTGCACAGACATCTCTAAACAAAAGACCCTTTCCTTGGATGGGATGGTGAAGGTTTGTTTGCCTGCTCCTACCTCCAGGAGACAGAGACTGCAGATTCCCCCCCCTCCTGAATTTAACAATTCTTTTCATATTTCTTCTTTGGAGTTGGAGTTATTTTATTTCAGGCTTCCCCCCCCCCCCCCTCGCAGACCTTTTATCCTTTTCATTAGTTTCATTTGAACTTCTTTTGTGGATTTATTTCTTTCTTGAAATCCAGCCACCAGGATGAGACAGCATTCCAGCTCTGATCCCAGCAGTGCTGGCGCTCAGGGATTACTGTGCGTGCCTTACATAAGGCAGTCCTGTTTACAGACACAGGGATTTTGGTTTTACCAGCAGTACAGTGTTGTTGGCTTGTGTTCAGCTTGTGACTCACTGTAACCCCAGCCCTTTATTTCTGCACAGCTGCCTCTCAGGGACCAAGCTAAAGACAATTGGAAAAAATAGGATTTTTCTGAATCTGCAGAGCGTTCCTGTCTTTGGGGGTGAGATACCCCCTGCCAGGGAGGGACTCTGCTGTTGCTGGCAGCTTGGGTGAGCTGCTGCCTTCCCTCAAAGGCAGAGAGCTCTCCTGTCCACATGTGGCTTGTCACAGCCAGCTCCTGGTTTGCTGTGTTGGGCTTTTCTCTGCACCTTCTTCCTGATTCTTGCACTTGCTGTTTGATCCGTGCGTTCTCTTTGCTGGGTAAATCACACTGGTGTGCTTTGCTGTTTGCATGTGGCTCTTGTAAAAGTCGTGGTTGGTCTGAGCAGTTGAAAGGGAAAGGGGACAAGCTGGCCTGCTGCCCTTCCTTCCCAGAGAGCCCGGGGAGCACTTTCAGTGCTTTTGGGAGGCTCAGACCACACGTTCACTGTTGGGGAACGTGGAAATGTGTGCATTTCTGTAAAGAAATCTAAAAAAGGAAAATCAAAGATGGGGTGGGGGAACCCTTTGGGCTTGGACGGACTTTCAAGTGCTCAGAAAGCTCCTGAATGCAGCTGAGAAGGGCCTCCCTGAACCGAGCCACGCAAATGGGTTCAGGTGCCTGTTTGGGTGAAACTTTGCTGCGTTTACAGAGAACATAAATATAAGTTTTCAGGACAGCTCTAACCAGAACAGCACAGGCTCATGGGGCTTCTGGTTGCCTTCCCCATCTCTGCGTTGGCACATTTGGTTTGAAAGGCTTCCTCAGGTTGAAGGGTGGGTGCCAGGAATTCTCTCCGAGAAAGGTAAATTTGCAATTCTGATCGTAAGTTATGTAAGTAGAACATTTGGAGTTTTAATTTTATGGTAAGGCAGCCTCACAAAGCCTATTAAAGGGGACAGAAGGCTCCCAAGCCCCGTGGCTGTTGGGGCCCTGGGGTGCTGCCAGCCCGAGGAGGGTGGTGAGGGGCTGGGCTCTGCAGGGTGCTGGCTCTGACCGTGGTGCCGTTCCCGCAGGTCTCCCCGGTGCCGGTCCCGGGACAGAGGGGCCCGGAGCTGCCATGACGACGGGCGACTGCTGCCACCTCCCTGGGTCCCTGTGCGACTGCCCGGGCAGCGCTGCCCTCTCCAAGTCGGTGGAGGACTCGGACATCGGGCGCCCTCAGTACATCACCCAGGTCACCGCCAAGGACGGGCGGCTCCTCTCCACCGTCATCAAGGCGCTGGGCGCCCAGAGGTGAGGCTGCTGCAGGGACAGGGCTTGGCGTGGCCATGGCTGGGCTCCTCCCCTCTTTTGGTGGCTCTAGGGGTAGAGGGAGGCAGCAAAGTCTTGTTTTGTGGAGGGGTTTGTTGAGGGGGCTAACACTGAGTGAGCTGGATGCTTCCCTGGCCTGTGCTCCCTGCGGAGCTCACGCGGCCCCGAGTGCTGGTGGACTGGGAGTTGTGTGCTCGTTGAAGCCCCAGAGCTGTGGCTGCTCTGGGTGGGGGTGGCACGAGTGGCCTCTCGCTGTGTGCCACTGCCATGTCCTCACAGAGAGCAGGGAAGGTGATGCCATGCTCACAGGGCAGCGTGGTTGTTCATGGAGAAGACTGAAAGGCTGGAAGTGGAGCACAGCCCCTGCTGCAGGAAACTCCACGAAGTAAAGGTGTGGTGTTGATCTACAGCCCCAGGGAGGGTGTTTGTGTTGCAGGAACTGCAGTGTCCAGCTGTTGCTACAGGGAACATGTGGCAGCTTCACTGGTTCAGACACCTTCTGATGTGACTTCTTGTCATGTATTTTGAGCAGCTTCCAGAGCAGAGGACACTTGGCAGTATTGTTCAGTCCAGCTAGTGAGGACTGTCACATTCATGTTCACAAATCCTGTCTGAACAGCTGTTATTTTTTTTCAATTAATTTGGCCCGACGTTGATGAGGTGTGAAAGTGGTGACTGCAGGCGTGGGGGGAGGATACAGGGGAGCTGGATGAGAGTGGAGGCAAACAGAACTGCTGCATCCAGCAAACCTGGAGCAGGCCAGTGAAAATGTGAGGGGAACTGGGCTTGCTCTCTGGCAGCAGACAGGCTGTGCGAGAAGTTGTTTAAACCCTTAAACTTGTGGAGGTGTAATGATTGTGTGGGAAAACTGCCTGGGAACACAGGTTAAAAGGCCCGAACAGGAGTCCTGATGTGTCTGTGTGGAGATCAGTTTGTTCCTTTTGGTGATAATGGGTTTCAGTCCCTTCCTTGTCACCAACACTTAGCACAGAGAAGCTGGGGACACTGTGGCTACACTGGAATGTTGGGTTAGTGATATGGTCTCTACAGCCTGCTGGAAAACTGTCTGAGAGTGCATCGTGTGGGAGTGTGAGGGGGCCCCCACCCCCTCCGGACAGGAAGGAAGGAAAATGAAGTCTGATAAGAGTTTTTTTTTCACACCACTGTCAGCAAATTTTTTCATTCTGGATTGTTTATTGGTTATATTAATGTGCTGGAAATACGAAACTTCTCAAACAGGAACAGAACAGATGAAATATCTTACAGATGCTTTTCTTAGGAAATAACAGATGCCTGAGAGCGCTGGAGGCTCAGAGGGGTTGTCTGTCCCTGTCACTAAGGCTCTGTGTGCAGGCTGCACTTTGGTGGTTCTGGTACAGCACTTTATGGCAATAAATGTTACAGAGTCATCAAATAATTCAAATTGGAAGGCAATTCCGTAGGACGTCTGGTCCAGGCTCCTTTCAGAGAAAGAATGCTCAGAACCTTTTCCGATGCAGTTTCCAGGATCTCCGAGGATGGAGTTCCCACCACCTCCCCAGACTCCTGTTGCAGGGATTGTCCTGGCTCAGGTCCCCTAAATAAAAGGGATGTGAAAAGGAGGAGAGAACATGGTTGGTGGTTCACCAGTGATGTTTGATGGAGAGAAGGGGATGGTGCTGTGGGTGTACATTGCTTCACAGCTCTAAATAAAGGTCCAACTGGGTTGAAACCTGCTAAACATTAAAAGTGGTAGAGATGTCCTGTGGTGCACCAAGACAGGAGTCTTGCTTTTCCCTTAGTGAGCTGATGTGCACTTCCTTGCTGGCTCTTCCCTTTCCTTCATGTCCCACCAACCTTTTCCCCCAGTGTGCTCCTTTTCCTTGAACTGTGCTTCCATGTCTCACTCTTGCTTTCTGTGCAAACTAATGGAAGTGGCCCTGCTGCTTTTGAAGATTGCTAAGTGCTTGCTCTTACTGTTGTGTAGCAATCCCACAAACTTCTGCAGTCAGGTGGGGGCTTTTGAAGTCAGAATAGTAGTGGAGCGTGAACTGTGAGATGGGCTCAGTGTGGCTTTTGTTCTGGCAGCTATACATGGAAGAAGGTGATAGCTGATATTGTTCACCTGGATTTCAAGAAATAAAGATGTTCCTTTCTCAGCCTCTCTCCCATCCCCAAATCTGGGCAGATACAGGTGTAAGAGAACAGTTGTGTGAAAGAAACGGCTGGTTGGGAAGTGAGATACCAGTGAGTGCCTGGTTCCCACAATCCAGGGAACATTTTCTTCCTAAATGATATCAGTGGTGGGTGAAGAGTTGTTCTGAACTGCTGAAAACAGTGAACTTTGGTGTCTAGAGCCATTTGAGGCTTCCCAGGGAGCCTAAAACATCTTCATCACAGAGCTGGCACAGGTGGCACAAGGCTGCTGAGAAACCTGTGCCTTGGGATGCCCCATCCCTGTCAATGTTCCAGGCCTCGTTGGCTGGGAATTTAAGCAACCTGGTGTAGTGGAAGGTGTAGCACTAATCATCCACAGTCAGTGGTGCCAGTTGAAGGTGTGAGGAACATCTTGGGAACTGATGGGTGGCTCGAGTGCCATGAGCAGCACAGGCCTCCTGCAGGGAAGGTTGCAAGTGTCTCTGAATGTGTTTGTTACTTCTCTTGATAAGCATCTCTGGTTCTCTGAGTTCCCAAGAGAGCAGATCAAAGATATTTGTTTGAAACTTGTGGCCAAGGAGGGGTGAGAAGGGGTTGTTGCTGAAGCACCAAGGCATTTCTGCAGCCACTGGGAGGCTGAGTGGTTGGTGACCTGTGGAGAGGTGCCCATGGGATGCTGGGCAGTTCCTGTGCTGTGATGGGCAGAGGGTTTGTCTGCTGAGAGATTAGTTTGAGTGGCTGCCTGCTGTGAAATATGTTGTGTCCTTGGAGAGCTGAGCTTCCAGGGTCAGTGTAGTTGGGTCTTTAGATAGTGCTGTCAGCCCAGGGTGCAGAGCAGAGATGGGCCAAGAGTGGGTAGGTGATCTCATAAATGTGGCTCTGATTGCCAGACTGCTGCAATCAGTGGAGTGGCTGCAGGTGGCTTTGGCTACTGTGGATCATCTGGCTTTGCTGTGGTCTTCTGGTTTTGTATCAGTGCTTCAGGCTTGGTGTTGGGTCTGGTGTCAGCCCCTGCCCACTGTGAGCAGAGCTGGAGGCTGTGGGACATGTGTGCTGCAGTGGATTCTGTGCCAGCAGAGCTGGCCAGGCTGATGTGCCAGCTTTCTTGGGTGTTGTGGTGCTCATCAACAGGGCTTCCTGATTTAACTGACCTAAAATGTCCTGGGCACCTCCACCCTGAGACTGGTTTCTTGCTGCAGCAGGCTCCTGGCATGCTCTGCCACATGCTGCTTGCTGTGCATGTACCTTTCTGGGGCTTGGTGGGACCAGACACTATGGCTGTGTCGTTCTGCCTGCTCTGACCATGATTTCATTCTGTTTGTCTCTTGTTCTGCCTCTTCAGTGATGGTCCCATCTGTCGAATCTGTCATGAAGGTGGAAATGGGGAGGGACTGCTTTCCCCATGTGACTGCACAGGAACACTGGGCACCGTGCACAAGAGCTGCCTGGAAAAATGGTTATCCTCCTCCAACACAAGTTACTGTGAGCTCTGCCACACAGAATTTGTTGTAGAGAGAAGACCAAGACCTTTGACAGAGGTACCACCTTCTTCCTGCTTCACTTTTATTTCCATATCATTTGAGAGAAAATGACTGATTGCCCTGCTGTCCTTGTAGTTCCTGCTGTCTCCTCCTCCTCACAGTACTTTAGCATTCACGATGAAGAATCTGTTTGGAGAGATGAAGTCTCTTATCAGACCAAGAGATGTAGTTGCAAACGTGCAGTAGTGATGTTTGGAGCAGCTCTTGCCCGTGACCTCCCCATGCTGGCAGGGTGCAGGGCTGCACAAGCACCGTGCTTGTGGCTGTGCTTTAATGTCTGAGCATCAAAACGCCAATGTCACCACACAACTGACTCATAAATATTCCTTTTCCCCTCCTAGTTTTAATCTTGTCACAGTGTTGCATTAGCGCAGCTCTCTTGCAGGTGCCTTCCTTGTCATGTTCTGTTCTGAAAAGTGAGGTGATGTGATTGCTGATACTCTTTGTAAATACTTGTCTTCCCTTGGCTAATATTGGTGTGTGCTTCAAAGCCTTTGAGCCTTGCTCCTTCCTCCTGCTCTATGCTCCTCCCTGTTGAAGGAGAAAGCAGGACATGGCTCAGCTGGTCCTTGTGTTCCTCTTTGCACTGACTGTAGGGAAACCAGGATCCTGATGGGTCCATCAGCCTTCCAGAGTTGGAATGTACAATCCAGGCTCTGGCTGGTAGGTTGTTTTTTGTTTTTTTTTTTATCACAAGGCCCTCATCATTCCCCTGTTTAGGTGTGCTCACCTTTCAGACTTCCTTTGACCCCCAAAGTTTGTAGCAGCTGCCTGTAATGAAGGCCTTTACATATGGGGAGCAAAGGCAGCTTGGACCAGGCTGTTGTCTGATCTCAGTTCAAGTGTACATCCCCAGAGAGGAATAAGTTAACCAGTGAGCTGATGTACAAATGGCTGTAAGGTTTGTTTCAGAAGTAGGTTTAATGTGTCTGAAATTGTGTGAGCTGTGTTGGCAGGTGAGCAGACACTGTTTTATGGCTCCTGTTCCAGGCAGTGCTGCAGGACCACGTAGGAGGGTGTTGGTGCCACCTGGAAGATCAAAGCAAGGTCCTGCAGCCCTTGCACCCTGTTCAGTTCCCATTCAGTGCCTGTGGGCCTGCAGGCAGGCTCTCTCAGTGTCAGTGTGCTGCTGGCTTGTCTGGGGTGTTCCTTAAACACAGTGTGAGACTGCAGAGAAGCATCAGTCTGCACTGGGCATTTACAGTTATCAGTTTTGGGAGCCCCCCAGTCCTGCAGCCATCAGCAATGGGAAGAGTGGGAGGTCTGGGAGCTGATTCTTAACAACAGCCTTCTGTTACCTGTCAGCTGTTGGAGGTTTGTTGGTGACTGCCACCAAAGTGTGTGTGGTGGGGCAGGGGTTAATTCAGGATTGTAGTGGTGACGCTCTTGCCCACTCTCTTTCCCCT
Source organism: Corapipo altera (assembly GCF_003945725.1). Lineage (NCBI taxonomy): Eukaryota > Metazoa > Chordata > Aves > Passeriformes > Pipridae > Corapipo > Corapipo altera. The sequence continues at coordinate 73,769 of NW_020885139.1, forward strand.
TGCTCCATCAGTTAGATCAAAACTGAGTCAGAACTGGAATTCTAATCTGCTTTTCCCATCTCTGTTTCCATTCACATTCTAGATGTTACTTCCTTTCTCTTCCCACCTCCCTCTGGAAACAATACCTGTCCCCTCCTTCTTCTAGCAGTCCCCAGCTCTCCTCACCCTCCCAGTGAGCCTTGGAGGGGAAAAAAGCCCACAACAAAAAAGCCCAACTGGGGGAGCATTCAAGCTTCAGTTTGCAAAACTGATATTAAGTTTTAGTGATTGTTTAACTTACAGCTGACTGCCATTGACTTGACAGCCCCAGACAGGAGAAGGCTTTAGCCTACAGTGCTAACCCAAACCAAGTATCCAGCAAAGCAATTTTTAAGAGCATTACCTTGGTGGTTACTGCTGTTAGGGTGTTACTGCTTCTCTCCTAGCTGCTGAAACATATAAGATGGCTCTTTGACCAATGTCTCTCAAATGGTTTCAGAGGTTGCAAAACACTGTTTTAAAACATTTGGGAAGGGCTGTGTCTTGGCTTTGAGGACATGCTGCAGGCAAGCCCAGGGACAGTGAGCTTGCTGGGGCTTCCACGGGCCAAGTTATGAGTGCAAGTCTCAGATGTTTTGGCTTAGGAGCTGGTAAAGTATTCCTGCCCAGAAACAAACACGTGGGAGTGCCTTTAGCCATCGCTCACAGATGCTGTAGCACCTGGTAACAAGTATAGGCTTAGAAAACTGCACACTTGAATACCAGCTCAACAGCCAGTGTGTATTGGAGGAGTTTCTCCTGTGACACCAGTGTCTGCCTCCAGCAGGTATGAGGAGCTTGCTGGGAGAGTGGGACAGGGAAGTCATGGCTCCTCTGTGCACTTGACTTGTCTGTACTCCAGGGTGGACAAGTGGGCAGCCCAGGACAATCAAATTTTACTTGCTGTTGAAATTTGTGAGAAGTCCCTCTGGACTGGAGCCTGTAGGGGTGTTGTAACCAGCAAGGAGTCTGTGAGTGCTGAGAGGTGATGGGTGGGCAGCTTTTAATGACCCTCAAACACAGGAGAACTTCCACTGTGTTTTCAGAGAGGAATAGACCCCTCGAGCCATTACTGCCAGCTGGCAAAGGCTTTGGGATACGGGTGATTTCTTACTTGTGGTGTTTGGGGACTGTCTGTGAGCACAGTGAAGGGGATGATCTGCCCTGTCGTGGTGTCTGCCAGGGGAACAGCTTTCCTAAAGTACCATCAGTGCCTTCTGAGCTTGGAGGCTGGTAAGTCCCTGATGAAAAGTTGCCAGGGAGCTGGTGAGAGTGATCCCTGTTGCAGAGCAGAGCCCAACGTGCAGCTCACCATCATCGTGCAGCCCCAGAGCAGTTCCCTTGCCACCAGTAAGGTTTTCCCTGGCTTGACAAGCAGCCTATAACCTGGTTTAATATATCCCATGGTGGCAGCCTGCTCTTGCCCTTTCCTAGGGGCCAGCAGTGCTTCCCAGCATGTGATGGAGTGCTGTGGGTCTGGCACCAGCCGTGCTGAGCCGTGTGTGCTGTGGCTGCAGCACTCAGGTACTGCTGGGTGCTGTACAACAGCACAGGCACTGTGTGCCTGGCACACCATGACTGGAGGGCTCCTGCTAGAGCTCACCTGGCTGGAAAGGCTGCCTGGTTTTGTTGTGTTACTTCCACCATGCTATGAAACCTCTGATCCTTCCCTGGAGTGGGGGGAAAATGTCCTGGAGTTTGGTTTCTCATTTTCCTTGGGAGTTATTGCAGCCACTCCGGGCTCCTGCACCGCTGCAATCTGTGCTGGTCAGAGGCAGTGACAGTGAGTGTGCTTCACCCCATGAGGTTTGTGGGGCTTTGTTCCCTGAGAGGTCAGTGGACAGTGTGACTGCTTTGGGAAGCTCCCGCTGGCAGGGGCAGCTCTGCCCTTGGTGCAGCGCCCTTGGGAAGGAGCTGATAACCCCTTGGCCAGCTGGCTGATACTTTCCATTAATATCCTGCCTGCAGTCTGGTGCAATCTCATCCCCACACCAGACCGGGCTGCAGCTCTTCACCAAATACTTTTGGGAAGTGTCATCCCCAAGTTGTTCATCTGTTTCTGAGAAGAGGGCCGGGGAAGGACACTGCTTAGTCATTTAAAAATGTCACGGTTCCCTCAGCTGCCTTATCTGGGAAGTTCTCTGCCCCTCGGTTGTGGGGAGGGGTGGGGAGTGTTTTGAAACTTTGGGGGAAGTGATGCTCATGGTGAGTGTGCTGATAAAAATCCGCTGCTCACCAAGTAAAGCTGGGAAGTCAGAATAGAAGTTAGGAGCAGAGGATAAATGGGATGGAGACTTGGACTGGGAACGATGCAGGAGCATGCTTTATGGCAGTGGTGTTGATGAAAGGGTTTGTCCCAGGTGTGAAAGATTATCCAAGCATCCTAGCTCTCTTTTGCTGTCACCTGGCCACAAGAGAACTTGGTGACCTGCTGGTGTTGGGCCTCACAGGAGAAAGGAGCTCTTGCTGTTTGCTCTTCCCTGTCCTGCCTTTCCAGTCTGGGGAGACTTAGAGCTGCTTGTAGTGGCTGCAGTGGTCACTGGTCAGCAGAGCTGATCCCTGGGAAGGGACCATCAGCCCCATGGAGAACTGGCTCTGTCCATGTGCCTTTGAGGAGCCTTCAGAAGGAGAGGGGCTGAGGCTGGCTGAGGACTGGCAGAGATGTTTTGGTGAGAGCTGGGGGGAAGCTCCATGGTCAAGCTGAAATGCTTCTGTGTGAGCTTCCTGATTTCTTGGAAGTCAGGAAACACCATGACCAAAATTGCCTTAGTTTTTACTTCAGGCCTCTGGTATATCTGCACTACTGTGTGCTCTTCATGGTCACAGGCTGTGTTTTCCAGGAACAGTGCATGGGTGGGAGATGCTCACTAGCTAACTTTGTTTATCCCACTGTGTGCTCTTGTGTCCCTGCTCATCAAGACCAAACTATTCATTTCCCACGGGCTTCTCTGGGCTGCTTATTGCTGTGACATCCAAGCACTTCACAAACATTAATTTAATTTTGCAGCCTCCTTAAGGGGGGGAAGGTGTCAACCTTGTCCAGCATGGATTAAAGATAATTTCTTAATAGAATCATAATTTTAATTTCTTTAAGCAACCATTTATTTATGTTGTGGTTTTTTCAATGTAAAAATAGTAACAGTGTTGGCTGCCAGTGTGCCTGACCCCTGAACCAGGAGTGGGGTACTTGTCTGAGCCCAGAGCCAGCTCTGGCAGTCACAGGCTGGCCCATGGGTGTGGGGGAAATATCTCCTGCAGTTCAGCCTATTTCAGTTATTTTTTAACTAAAAAGCTGTTTGAAAACTAAAAAAAAAATAAAAACAAACCCATGAAATGCTTTTGTCAACTGTTAGGTTGTGAGATCGATGGGCTGAACACTTTTTAGGGGCATGTTTTGGACCCCTGCAGGTGGTTGGAGAATTGACCTGCAGCTCTGGGTGGAGAGTCTATAGCCAGAGGAGCAAGATGCTGCCTGTGCTGTGAGAGGACAGAGGGCTTCTGCTCAGCTCTAAAGGGGTCTCCAGCACAAGAGGGTTGTGGACTGGGGCTCTTGAGAAAGGAGCAGGTCCCCAGCAGAGAACAAGATGGCCAAGCCTTGGAGAGGGATGGATTTCCAGTACTTGATTTTCCTACATGGATGTTAGTTTAATGTGCATCCATATGTTTACAGGGAAGGGATCTGACTCCATGACACTCCAGCCAGCAGGGCTGGCACAGTCAAAAAGTGCAAGATACTTTCTGTGTTCCCTGGAAGATTCAGCAGTCAATATTTAGGTTAAGTGTTCAAACTGTAAGTTGCAGCACACACAGCTTTCCTGGAGCAGGCAGTGTCCTCTTTGTTCTAATAACATCAAGCACAGAAAATGCCTGGTTACTGCTCCTCTTCCAGGAACATTTGCTGTCCAGACCATGGTAGAAGGAGGAGCAGAGGTCTTTGGATGTAAAAGATTGCTGCAGCTTGGACAGCTCTTTCACCCAGGCTACAGGTGAGCACACAGTTCTCTAGGCAGGGTTGGATTTATTTGCCCTAATGTTTCATGCCTTAAATTCGTCTCTGTTCTTTAGAGTCCTGTAGGGAGAGAAGGAAACACCTCTTGTGATCATTTAATTCTTGCCTTCTTAGAAGCCTAAGTTAGGATGTGACAGCTTGTCTGGAGGAGCCTGGCTCCTCCTGGCACTGGGAGAACCAGGGTAAGTGCTGTTACAGCAGCTTGTGTAGGAGTCAAAATATTTGCCCCCTCTTTTAGTGTTCTCCCTTTCACATAAACTCTTCTCTTTGGTCTGCAGCAAAATTCATCACAAACCTGTTTTCTCTTTCTCTTGCTCTCCCCACTGAAGACACTTTGTCCTCTGGGATTTCAGGCAGAGCTGCAGGGATGGAAGCTCTTGGGACTATGTTGGATGCATTGTGTATTCCAGACAGCATTACCAAGGGTGACACTGTGACTGTTTCTACAGCCACCAGCCCTTCTGCACAGCTCCTGGCCTTCTCCCTGGCTGCAGCCCATTGCCCACAGAGGGAGGTGGGCATGTGGCTCAGTCTGTACTGGGGCACCTGAGCCCAGTCCTGCCTGTTTTCACTTTTCCAGATTACCAGCAAAAATATTTCCTGCCTTGTTTTGTGTGTTTTGCTGTGACAAAACCCTCTCATTTCTCTCTTCAGTTCATTAACCACTTATAAACTGTTTAAAGCTTTAACCTATTGTTAATTTTGTCCCCTCTGAGTGTTTCTCCATGGGCTGAAGAGAAACACCACTTCCACAGCCCAGAGGCTCCTGTCTGGGGCCATCTGCCCATGCTGTGAGCCAGCTTTGGTTTCCTATCTCTGTTGGCCATCACTGCCCATCATCTGGGCACAGTTCTGGGGTGGGGTGGTTGGGTCCTGAGCAGCCCAGGCCCCTGCAGGAATGTCCTGGGCTGGCAGCTCAGAGCAGCAGCTCTTTAGTCCCAGCAAAGGTCAGTCCATATTCCAGAGGAAGGATGTATTTTTGTCCACACATTGTGTAAATACCAGGGAGAGGAACCAAGGGGTTACAGGTCTCTGCTCTGAGAGTGGGCACGAACTGCTGCTGCCAAGGCTCTGGCTTTGCCAAAACTGCTGGGATGTTTGAAGTCAACATATACTGGTGGTGAAAGCTAATGAGTGTAATGCAGCACTTGCTCATAATGCTTCTCTCAGTGTTTAATACCTTTGCTAAAGCAAAACTCATCTAAGGCAACTCACTAATTCCAAAAAAATATTTCTCTGGTGAACCAGTTGTTACTGGAGTAGTCCAACCACAGTTTGTTCCCATATTTCTGTCCTTGCAAGCAAGTCTTGTGATGGAATTCCAAGAAAATTCTGCTTCCATGTCTTCAGTGCTGGTGTTTTCCAGCAATGTGTGTGTTAACAGCTTTATTTAAAAATGGCAGCTTTAGTGATCCCTGCATGTCCCTTTGCCTGCTCAAAACAGCTCCTCCTTCCAAAGGTGCAGCTGTGCTGTGCAGAAGCCTGACAGCTTTTTGCTCCTACTGTTTTCCTTTGGGTTTATTGTGCAATTTGGATTAAAGATACTTCCTTTTCAGTGATTGCCAATACTTTTGGTTCATTTAAACTGGATATTTTATGTAGTGGATTTTTTTTTTTGTCTCTTAAGGAAAGTACAACTTCCAAACACAATGTCACCTGCAACAAAATGTGTTTTAAATCCTCTGAGGTGTTTGCTTGGCTGTGTGGGTCACTCTGGAGTAGGGGACACCTCCCATGGGTCTGCCACATGCAGTCCTGCTCCATCTCCTGAGTCTCCTGCACCTCTGTGGGTGTGGGAGGTGCTGTGGGAACGTCCCCAGTGCATGCAAAGGGAGGTTTGCAGGCAGGATTTGTGATGTTACTCCTGTTTATGTTGTTAGGGAAAGAAGTTTTGGCTCAGGCACAGTGCCCAGTGCAGCTCTCGCTGCCCCCCCTCCAGTTCAGAGAACTGAGCTGTGATGTAAGCTCTCCCCCACCCTTCCTCCAGCCTTATCTTCCTCACAGACAGACTCTTCCCTTTGCTTTCCTCGAACTCTCATGCTGGACTCACTGCACTTGTTGTCCCATCTGTGCTCCTCTGCCCTTCCCCAGCCCAGCTCTCTCCTTGCTCAGTTCAAACCTCTGTTAGACTCCTGGAGGGAAAAACAAATCCCTCTTGGTTCCAGCTGACTCCCACTCCTCTAATCTTTTCCTTTCTCTCTTTGCCTGTGTTTGCTGTCTGGAGATGCTCCTCTCAGATCCAGCACAAGATCCTTTTGGCACTGCTCTGCAAACTGCAGTGGCCTCTTTGGGGCCAAAATGGGAAATACTTTATCCACCTGCTCTTGGCACTTACCAGCACTAGTGTCTTCCTTGCCTGTCCATCTTCACCACTTTGTCCAGCCCTGTCTGTGCTGTGATGATCCAGAGGACCAGTGGGTGCAGTGCTGTGCTCCTGTGTTTGCACAGGTCGTGGTGTGACATTTCCCCTGGTCACACCGACCATGGAAGCACCTGCTGCTCTGTAGGAAAGTGTCCCCGTGACCTGTGATGCTGCTTGGATAGATTCCTCTCCTGTCCACCACTTCTAGTGCTCCTGCAGCTCTTGCTGTCCTTGTGCCCTGTGCTTCCCAGCAGCTGGGGGCACTGGGAAGGTTTTCATGCCCGTGTGAGGAGAGATTTGGCTTGTGGAGGTTTGCAGAGCATCCATGGCAGGTGGCTGGGGACAGGGGGGTGAGGAGGGGCACTTTGCAACATTTAACTGCCCTGCTTGCAGGGCTGGAGGCATTTCTGAATTTTGGCTTCCTGAACTCTGGGTACTCTGTCAGAAAACATTCTTTCCCATCTTGGTAAAGGAAATAGGACCATCCTGCTGGGACTGCCTGTGGAGCTTGGTGGCCTGCAAGGAGGTTTGGTGCAGGCCTAGAGAAGGGATGTGACAGTCTCTCGTCTGAAGCTGTATTTTTTAGCTCAGCAGGTTTCTCAGGGCAAGGACAGGGCTAATAGTGCTGCTGTGAGTCAAGGTCATTTGTTTTTTTCTGGCCTGTATAGCCAGGCACCAGCTCAGCATCAGAAGGAAAATCAACAGGCACCTGAACAGCCACAGGGTAAATGTTTGGTGGGCAGAAAGGACGTGGGATGTTTTGTAATGCATCCAAATTCTCGTGTGTTGCTGTGGCTGGCATCATACCTTTGCTGTGAAGCACTGGGGGACACTGTGGCAGGGTCAGCTGGTGAGGTTGGCAGATCATGCTGGTCCTGACTGGTGCCCACCAGAGCAAGGCTGGGAGAGACCTGAGCACGTGCTGGCTGGAGACTCCTGTTCCCTGTGGTCCCACGGGGCACAGGAGTGCTGCAGGCAGTGTGGTTGTGAGGCAGGGGCTGACAGCTCATGGCCATGGACATTTAGCCACAGGAGGTTAAGTCAGCTGTAGAAATCAATGGAAGCTAATTTTGAAAACACCCTTTTATAATCCCCCCAGAAAGACTGCAAGGTGCTGAGTGCTGCTGGGAGGGTCCCTCGTCCATCCATTCCCACTGGTCCCGAGGGGCAGAATGCAGCCCTGCCCCAAGACATGCAGGTGCTGAGATGGACTGGCTGGGAGGCTGCTCTGATATGCTTTGAGCTCTGCTCTTGTCTTCCAGAGGAGCTGATTATGTCCTGGTGCCTTTTTCTGCCTCCCTTCCCTGGGCTCACCCAAGGTTCATGGGCACTGCAGCACCCACAGGTGCAGCTTCCCATCATCACATAGCCCTGCTGTGGCTCCAAGAAATGAGCTCCCTTACACAACCCTGCTGATCCCACCATCTGGGAAAGCCTCAGGATCATGCTAGAGGACAAAGAAATACAGTTGTACCCAGAATAACTTCTAGTCACACAAGTAGAGAGAATGGAACCCAACTTGTAGCCCAGGTGGGCAGCAAGCAGCCAGCTCAGCCTCTTTCCCTTCAGTCTCAGACATGACTGCAGTGTGGAAACTGCTGGAAGAAGACCAAGTTGTACTTTTGTTGCTTTCCCATGTTTACTTGATAGTTTTCCCTACAAAAATTGTTTAATCTGCCTGACCACTTTATGGATTGTTTGCAAGCTTTATTTGAAGTCCTGTGTGCACTAATGTGCTGCTGTGCCAGAAACTTTGTGCCCTTAGGGTGGCTTATTGTGTTCTTTTTTTTTTTTTTTATTGGTTCAGTGCATATTGGCAAAGTAAATCAACTACTAGAAAGGGAAATTAATTTGCTTCCTGCCTTTACATATTTGGCTCCCATCTTGGGGAGGAGGAAGGAGTTTCAAGGGTCACAAGGAATATAAATAGAATTAAGATGCAGTAAAATACCTATCTGCCTTCAGTCCCTGAGCTTCTTACTGTACAAGGGTCAAAAGTGCCCCCGGATGTCCTGCTCCAGGGGACGAGGTGCTCTGGGCTTGCTGCTGGAGGGACATTTGTCCAGTCAGGGTGATTTGGTGTTCACCCAGTGCTGGGTCACTGGGCAGCTCTGTCTTGGTTGGAGTGGGGAGAGCTGGGCACGTGGCCAGGTTCAGCTGCTGGGGCTGCCAAGGACGTGCCATGAGCTGCTGTCCCCCCTCTCTGCTCGGGGCTGCTCAGGCTGTGTGTCCTTATCATCCCCACACAGCTTGTCACACTGATCTCCTCTGCAGAGCCATGAGAGAGGGACCTGCAGGTCTGTGTCCCTTCTCCCAGCTCCTGTCCAAACCACAGTTCTGCCTGCTCTGAAAGCTCTCTGGTGGAGAGGGACCTGGGAGTGCTGCTTTTGACAGTGGCTGAACAGGAGGCAGGTGTGCCCAAAAATGTCGGTGGCACTTGGCTTGTACCAGCAATAGTGTGGCCAGCAGGGCCAGGGCAGTGACTCTCCTTTGCTGGGCTCTGTTGAGGCCCCACCTCAAATCCTGGGGTCAGTTTTTGGTCCCTCACAATAAGAAAGACATTGAGGGGCTGGAGTGTGTCCAGAGAAGGGAACAGAGCTGGGGAAGGGTCTGGAGCACCAGGAGCAGCTGAGGGAGCTGGGGGGGCTCAGCGTGGAGGAAAGGAGGCTCAGGGAGGACCTTCTCACTCTCCAGAACTCCCTGGCAAGAGGGTGGAGCCAGAGTGGAGCTCTGCTCCCAGGTAACAAGTGACAGAATGAAAGGAAAAGGCCTCAAGTTGGACTAGGGGGGTGGGGCAGGTTTAAATTGGATATTAGGAAAAATGTCTTCATGGAGAGGGTTGTCAGACATTAGAAGTGGCTGCCAGGACAGTGGTGGAATCACTGTCCCTGGAAGTGCTCAGAAAACATGTGGATGTGGCACTTGGGGACAGAAGTCAGTGGTGAACATAGTGGTGCTGGGTTGATGGTTGGACTTGATGATCTTGGAGGTCTTTTCCAAGGTTAATGATTCTATGATTCTAAGACATTTCCTTCTGGCTGTCTGACCATGGCATTGTGCTCAGAATGGCTTTAAAATCAATGCCAGTTTATTGTCTGTTAGCACAGGAGCATTCAGATGCCTCAGGTGACATCTCCAAAATATCATGCTTATCAGTCCTCCCAGGTGACATTCCTGGCCAGGCTCATTCCTGTCACTGCAGCATCCTCTCCTCTGCTCAGGTCCAGCTCAGTGTCCTGTCCCAGGTGCTGCAGAACGTGCTGCTACCATGGCTCTGACCAGCCCAGCCACCTCCCTGTTCCTTGCCCGGGTTTGCCATCTCCCCCATTGTACTTCTCCTCCCATCCTTCCCCCTCTGCTCTGTCTCTCTGAACATCCCTGCTGGAGTTAAATCTGCACTCCCCTGTGCCCCCTCCCCTGCTCCCCTCTGGGCCCTGCTCTCTGTGAGTCTCTGGCCAGCCCTGTCCTCAGGTTACCTGTGCTGAGGTCTCCCTAATTCCTGGCATACCTGCCACCACCCCTTCTGTGTTGCTGCTTCAGTGGTGGTTTCCCTGCAGAAAAGGAGCTTTGTGTGCAGAGTTCTCCGATGGGTCCCTTCCCAAGCTGTTCCAAAGCAATGACCCCACTCCAATCTATACTGATAGTCCCTTCCCTGCTCTCACTGTGCCTTTTCAGTAATGTTCTCCCATTTTTATTAAGAAAAATAAAAGAAAATTTCTAATGAGGTAGTCATCCTCGTGCAGGGAAGAAGGAAGGATCTGGCAACCCAGCACACACAGATCCCAGTAAAGCTGTGCTGTGACAATTTGGTCTCAGTAGGAACCACAGCAGCTTGCTATTCTAAAAAAAGGAAAGGAAAGGCTGAAAATAACATAATCCCAGGAAAACAGAACAATTGCTGTTGTTGAAGTCGAGTATCTACAATGAACCCACACTAGAAGCAAATTGGGATTCCTAGAAGAAGTGAATGTTTGGTGATTGCCAGTGAAACTCTAAAATGCCATGATTCTCCCAAGGAACCCAAGAGAAAGATTGGGGAGAGCTGCCCTTATGGCTTGGCCTGGCCTCAGACCCCAGTGCCCCTGGTTCCCACAGCCCTTACACCATAAGGGTGTGGAATCAGTCATGGACCTTTTTCTGTTGAAGCACAGTCCAAGACCAGCCAGATCTTTCATAAGCTCAGCTTTACTGAACCCACCTCCCCCTGCCTGCTCCTCCCTGCTCCAGTGAAGAGCCCAGGAGCTCCCTTATCCACTACTGCCTTCCCCTGCACACATTCTTCAGTTGTGTCTTCCCTGTCTCTTGCTGGTTGTTAAAAACAGGCTTGGCACTCTCTAGCTCCATTTTTGAGAAGGTTTATGTGAGTTAAGTGCCCGTACCAGGTGCCCCCAGCGTGCCCAGTGCACTGTGGTTCTGCTCACCTGCCGTGTGCTGACTGACGCCCTTCTCCCGCCCTCCCCGCAGTGGCTGAAGGACCCCGGGCCCCGCAATGAGAAGAGGACCCTGTTCTGTGACATGGTGTGTTTCCTGTTCATCACCCCGCTGGCGGCGATCTCGGGCTGGCTGTGCCTGCGCGGGGCCCAGGACCACCTGCAGTTCAACAGCCGCCTGGAGGCCATCGGACTCATAGCACTCACTATTGCACTTTTCACAATCTACGTCCTCTGGACGCTGGTAAGTGCCGGCTGCCGGGGCCCTGCTCCTGCTGCAGCAGGACCTGGCAGCACTGGCTCACAGCCCTCCAGCTCTGCCTCCCCACGGGAGGAAACCTTGGGCTCTCCCTCTTGAATGGCCGTGAATTGGCTCTTCCTCTTGAATTGTCTCCCCGTGGGAGCTGCTCGAGTTGTTGCTGAGGATGAGAAACCACTTCCTGACCACCTGCTTTCCAGACTGGCACGGGAGCCGTGTTCCCGGGGTGTCATGTACCTGGCACAGATGTGCCTGAGCGGGGCTGGAGCTGGGGCTGGCTGGGAAGGGCTGGGACTGGGGCAGGCAGTGGCCCGTCTGTGGTGTCTGCTCTTATTTTCGAGAAGAAACACAAACTTGGTACCTGGGTAGTTCAGGGGAAAAGTAAAATCTTGAACATGTTTGGCCCCTAAATAATCTGCCATCATGTCCCTCTGTGCTGCCCAGCACACACTGGCCATGCCCAGAGGGGGTGCAGACTGGCCTTGGGGGTATTTAGCCCACAGCTAAACAAATTCCTACACAACCCTTTCACGGTGTTGGTAAGACAGAAGGTGTGTGCAAGGAACACTCTGGCCCTGGGGAAGCCTCTGGCTACTCTCATGCTGGGTTTTGGAGTTGAGCCCCAGGCCAAACCTGGGTAGCCAGCCTGCCCTGGCCCACTGCTGCTGCCTGGGGGGCACTGGGGATTCCTGGGAACCTGCACTCGACCCTGTCTGGGGGTTGAACTGATTTATGCTGGGAAAGAGCTCCCTGCAGAGGCCTCTCTTGGCATCCCTGGAAGTGCTGAATTAGGGGGCCAGGAGCTTGCAGGGAGTTGAGGAGAGCAGGACAGGGGATGTGGGTTTGCTGTGGTACCTGTCAGTGCTGCCAGCAGAGCCCAGCAGGGCTGGGGCAGCTCCTGCCCAGCCCCTCCCCAGGGCCCGGGGCTGCTCTCCAGGGGCTCCCAGGCCAGGGAATTCCCTCTGTTTCCCATTCCCTTTTTTTGCATTCTGTTGCTGGGTGGATTTCTGGGTTTGGATCTTCGTTTTGGCTCTCCTATTCCAAGCCCTGTGTGTGCTCATGCCCTGTTGCTGCCCTTTTCCAGCTGCTTGCTGGGAAGCACCATTTGGGGAAGGGAAGGGGTGCAGTTGCTGCAGGAGGAAGAGTGGGACCCCAAAAAGCTGGCAGTTCTGTGGGCAGTAGAAATGCCCCAGCACATTTCCCTGCCATCTCATGCTGCAGTTTCTCAGAGTAACCCCTTCCTCTCTGGCAGGACATTCCTCTCCTCCACAGACTGGGGAGCCAGGGCAGGCTGAGCTGGTGCTGCAGCAGCCCCTGCTCTGGGGGGGCCTGCAGAGAGAGTTTCTGGGGGCAAAGCTGGAACCATGGAGGAAAATCTCCATGCTGCAAGTTCCTGCATGAGGCTTCTTTTTGTAGAAAGCCAAGGTAAAACTGGAACCCTTAAGAGGAAGTGTTTCTGTCTTCTCTTCTCACAACTGATCTGGAGAAGCTGGAAACGGGGGGGAAATGGAAAAATATTTGATTTGGGATTTTTTTTGTGTGGTTTTTTTTTTTTTTTTTTGGTGTGTGTTTAAAATAATGAGTCCTGACTAAAATGTCTCTAATTCTGCAGTGCTTCCCATTTCCTTAAGCAGAGAAGGACTTTAAGAGAAGCCCCTTTATTCACATTTACCACATTCTACCCCGGGCTGTGCAGCACAAGAGGCCAAAATGTGGTGGGGGGGTGTCGGCTGTTATGGGTGGGAGGGCTGTGGGAGAGGCTGTGGCCAAAGCTGCAGCTCCCTCCTGTGGAGCAGGAGCCTTCCTTGAGGTTTCCACCATTAGCTCCCCATTCCTATGCTGTCTCTGAAGACTGGGAGATGTGTTTGGCAGCAAACAACCTCACTGCCACAACCTCACTGCAGCAGGAACGAGGGGAGGGCACAGATCAAGCAGCTCAGTTACCTCAGACCTGAATAGAAGTAATTGGAATACTGACTTTTCTGTGTCAGATGTACTTCCTGGTACTTCCTACTTGCCAGCTAAATGCTTCCTGTAATTTTACCGAGTATGAAAGCCTGATTTGGATGAGTGGCTGACTGGATTCGGTGTTTAAGCTGAGCTTGAAGCTCCCCTCGCAGGCCTGTTCCAAAACTGCAGGGCTGTTCCGAAACTGCAGGGCCAGCTCCTGCCTCTGCCGGGCTGCTCCGGGTCCCTCCAGCCTTTGCATCCTGCCCTTTCTCCCTCCTGGGGGACAAGTCTCCCAGGCCACGGTGTTGACAGGAAATATGAGTCCAGTTGCTGTCCTGTTGTTGAGACAGAAGAGAGAAGATTTTTGGGAAGGGTGAAGGAGGTTCACTGGGCTCTGTGAGATGGGAGGAGGCTGGTTGGATTCAGATGCTTGTTTTGGCCACTCAGGGTGCTCACTGCAGCCTGGGGCTGGGTGAGGGGATGAGTCGTGGCTCCTCCCTGCCACGTTTCACCAGCGTGGACCCAAACCCAGCTGAGCAAACCCCGTCCTGCTGTGCCAGTGCTGCCCAGAGAGCCCCTTTGGCTGTGCCACGCTCAGCCTGTTCTCAGCAGGAAGGGGCTGATTCCCCATCAGAGGCTGGGGCCATGGAGCACCCCAAACTGTGTCGGGGTCAGGGCTGTGTCCCTTGCCTTGGGATAAGGGACACACAGAGGCAGAGGGGTGAGGGCATCTCACCACCCAAGGGACAGGGGTCGGTGACAGACGCTGCGTTCTCACCCGCCAGGTTTCGTTCCGCTACCACTGCCAGCTGTACTCGGAGTGGCGAAGGACCAACCAGAAAGTCCGCCTGATGATCCCAGCCTCGAGGAGCCCTCACCCCGTGCCCCACTCCCTCCTCTCCGCCAAGCTCATGAAGAAAACCGCGGATGAGACGACTGTCTGAGCCGTCCCACGGCCACCAACTGGGGCCAGCCCAGGGCGAGGAGGGCTGTGTGTCCTCACGTGCCCAGGGCAGCTCTGGGGGCACCAGGAAACAATCATCCCACACAAAGGGACTCTGCGGTCAGCACCTGCTTCAGACTTTGACAAACAGACAAATAATCAACGTCTGTGTGTGAAATGGCCCAAAAGAGCCCAGTGGCAGAAAATGCCTCTCTGCAGGGACATTTTCCCATAACTAAATACCATATGTGGAAAATATCTCCCTCTCTCTATATATATATATATCTATATATAATATTATTTTTTAATGGCCATGCATATTGTGTTTCAGTCCTTTTGTGTAGATGTTCTAAGCTTCAGGATAGAAGCTGGCAGCCTGATCTCATTCAGAGGTTAAATCAATGCCTTTTCTCCAAATGAGCATATAAAGAACACTTCTCATCATCCGTTCTTGAAAGGCCCCTTCTCCTTTGCACTAAATTGGTTTTGATAATACTGCAGCAGCCTTCCCGTTACTCTTTGGTCTCTTTCATGGTGTTCTGTCCTTTCTAGAAAGTTGAGTGTTTTTAATAATTATTATAATCCCAGAAGGAGTAAAATGACGTGATGCTGAATGGAGACATTTTGTATTGTAAAGTACTGTAATTTTGAGATATAAGTTTCAAAAAGAGAGATCTTTTCCAGTGCAGATGTGATCTCACAAGATGCTTTCCTTGCCTGTCCTGGCTCACCCCCAGGACTCGGATGCACTCAGCTCTTGGCGTGTCTGGCAGAGGTAGATGGAGGATCCAAGGGTGGAGAGTCATGGCTTGTATTAGCTAAACCCACCATTGCCTTTTGGTTTTAAACGATCGAGAAAGGAGCTTTCCTGACCCCAGAAGGTTGAAGTTTCTGTTTGCTGATGTCCTTTCACCATCCTGAGGCTGGACCTCCTGTAGCATCAGTTCCACACGTACCTTAGGGGACAGGCCATGCCCTGCGGCGCTGGCAGGACGCAGGTGCTCTTGGCTGTCTCTGCGCTTTATTTGCACATTCCAGAGGAGCTGCTGGGATTGAGTTCATCCCTGACAGCACTGCCTGCCTGTTGTGTCCTCTAGTGAAACCCTCCCAGTTCGCTGGTTCCCAGAGAACAGGTTTGGGTCCCTTCTTTTGTGGGGCTGGTGTTCCTCCTCCTCCTTCTTTCCTTTTTTTCACCTGCATTTCCAGCACATCCAGCTGTCGAAACCCTCTGTCTCAGAGTGCCCTGTCTGCCAAGGGTCTCGCTGGTTTGGCTTTGGTCCTTGCCTCTCTGCCACCCTCCCACCCTGCCATGTGGTGCTTGTGCCTGGTGCTGAGCTTCCCTGAGCCTCCCGTGTGGCACAGGCTGTGAGGACGCCGGCGGTGCCGCTGCCCTGCCCGGTGCTCCAGAGGTGTGTGCTTGGCTCTGCTCCCGTGATGGTGAGGGCAGAGAGCAGGGAGGAGGCAGGCTCCAAGGTGCCCATGTGTGGGTGGTGATGTGTGTGACACACCGTGTCCCTCTGCCCCTTTGCTGAACCCGAGTGGATCAGTCCAATGCTGGACCGAGACCTGTCATTTCTTGGATTCAAAGCACCCCACGTCCTTCCTCCTCCTCCTCCTCTCTAGCTGCAAAGCAGGATGCTTTTCCTTATGTGTCCCACGACCCTGGGCTGCAAGTTTCTGGTGGCATGAGTAGCAGGGGCCAGTGTCCTGTCTCTCCCAAGAGGATCACTCCAGCCCTGGGTCCTGGGTTCTGTCAGCTCTTCTCCTCCATCTTCTGTGCCAGGGTTCTCGTGCAACTCAGGGATACCCCGGCATATCTTTCAGCAGCCTCTCTGTCCCTTCCCTTCTACCACATACCCATGGGCACCTTCCCTTGTCCCAGTCATGCAGGGATGACTCTGGCCCTGGTGCTCCTGGAGGAGGGGCTGCTGCAGCCCAGCTCCAGTCCCAGTCCCTGCTCCAGTCCCATCCTGTTCCCACCCAGGCACTCCCCGCTCCTCACACCCTTCCATGGCAGCGGGCACTGCACCACTGCCCTGTGCCTTGTCCTGGGTGCCCCTTTCTTCAGGCCCTTCCCAACAACCCCCTTGTCACCAGGACATTCTCAGTGGAGAAAAATAGGGGAGTGGTTTCACCTTTTCATCCCTGGCTGCCTCCCAGGAGCTTGGCCTTGCAGTGCACCGAGTTCTGGCTGGTGACAAGGGATGTGCACTCCCACACCACGTTCCCCAGGTAAGGACTTAATGGAGCCAGTGTTCCAGTTAGGAGACCCACTGTTGATCCTAATATGCAACTGTGAAAGCCAGAAGCCCCTGGCTGGGGCAGTGGGGGCCCGGCCCTGTGCTGTAGGGCAGCCACGGCTGCACTCAGCTTCCTTGACTTTATTGTCGTTGCCAATAATTGGAGTTGTTGCATGTGCCCCTGCAAAACCCAACAGCCACTCTTAAAGTCTTTTCCTCCTTCCTAGAGGAGATGTTCAGCTTGTGGATGTGGGAAATCAGTGTCTGACCCACCACGTTCCAGTGTCATGGGGAAACGGGCTGTGCAATTATGTAAATAAAAGTGAGACAAACTTTGGGCTGTTGTGTTGTTACTGGGGGGGCTGAGCCTGCAGAGCCCAGCTGACCCCTGAGAGCTGGCAGGGCTGCCTGGGGCAGCTTCCCTGACCTGCCCCAGGAGCCCCAGCTGAAGGTTTCAAAGCTGGACAAAACCCAGGGCTTTTAGTCATTTCTGGGCAGTTTCTCTGGCAGTGCACAGAAGCCTCCCGGGTGTGGGCCAAGCAAGGTGATGTTGTTTGAATGAAGTGAAGAGTCCTTTGGCCCTTGGACGGGCCGGGGTTGTGTGTGGGGCTGTACAGAGTGATCCTGATGCTCCCTGAGGTGCTGCCCTGCAGAGGCTCCTGGTGCTGCCCTTGGGAGTTGCCCGACCTGAGCCTGCCCATGGCCCTCTGGCCTGGCCCCTCACTCCAGGCTGGTGGGAGATGCTGGACGTGTCTGCCAGCCCAGGCTCTTGCCCGAGCCCTGGTGAGGCCATGGCAGGTTCTGGATGTGTCCGAGCCATATCCCAGCTGTGTCCAAGCTGTGTCCAAGATGTGTCTGGGCTGTGTCCAAGCTGTGTCTGAGCTGTGTCCAGGCTGTGTCCAAGCTGTGTCCAAGCTGTGTCCAGGCTGTGTCCAAGCTGTGTCCAGGCTGTGTCCAAGCTGTGACATGCAAGAGCTGCTGCAGCTGCAGGGCAGGGTCCTGGCTCTGGCAGCTCACCACAAGCTTGCTCTGAGAGCCATCTGGGGCCAGCACCGTGGCAGGGCCTGCAGGGCAGTGTGGAGCAGGCTGCCTGTCCAGGGCTGGACATGGAACCTCAGGGCAGAGACCTGGGCAGCCACCATTCTCTGTTCCATGGGGCAAAGAGGAGCCCCAACATCCTCTGCAGCCCCAGCCCTGCCCTCAGCCCCCGGCCCTGGACATGTGTTTCAAAGCCTTGGTCACACCACTCTTGCAGAGCAGGGTGGAAATTGTGAAGCTGCACATTAAAAGTGCCCCTCAAAACACTGCAAAAACAATGCTGGATGCATTTCCAAGGCTCTGGACAAGGCTTCAGCTTTGGCCCAGACCTTGGATGAGTTTCCTGGCCAAGCTGGCAAATCAAGGGGCTTCTGGGCTTGTTTATGTTAAAAGAAAAAAAAGGTTTAAAATAAGAAAGTGCTGTCGTTCTGGAAGATGGCTCACCCAGTCCTTTAAAATAAAACTGCTGCCACCCAGCAGTCTGCCAGGGTGAGGGGGAGTAAACATAGTGTAAAAGGAACAGAAATCCCAGAGAAAGGGGTCACTGGGTAAAAAGGAGATAGAGTTTAATGGGGAGGGCATTCAGCCCAGCTGCCTGGCTAATGTACCAAATCCAGCAGGCTTTGGAGCAGCTCTGGCAGACCAGCTTGGAGAAAAGTGTGCTCAGTGAGGTGCCTCTGCTGCCCATTGCACCCCCACGGTGCAATACTAGAATAGTAGATTTCTAATACTAGAATAGAATGATTTCATGTAATATTGCACCAATACTATACAATTTTCATCCAAAAGCTGCAGTTATGCAACTCAGCTCCCAAAGAGTTGATTTTTTTTGCTGTGTATATTTAATTTTCGGGGGGTACAGCAAACAGGAACCCATTAAACCTTTTCTCCCCCTCCAAACCACAAAATTCCAGTGAAGAGGATCCAGGGGACCAATCTGCTGAAAAATCCAGCTTTCCTGAGCTGGCTTTCAGAAAGGAATTTCTTCTTTTTGATTGAAGTAGGTGTCCCTCAATGTACAGCACAACTCCTTTGGGGTGTTTCCCAGGACAAGGGACAGAACCAAAGCTTACAAATCTTCTGCCATCTCCATCTCCAAACCTTCTGCCATGAAATCCTGTTGTGGTGCAACCCCAGCTGACAACTAAACATCACACAGTGACTCGGTCACACAGCCCCCCAAAAGTGGGATGGGGGGAAAAAAGGAAAAAAAAAACTTGTGGGTTGACATAAGAACAGTTTAATATTTGAAACAATGTAAAACATAATGTTAATGACAATAGTAATCATAATCACAAAAATAAAACCCAAGAGGAGCAAGCCATGTCCAGTACAATTGCTCACCACCCAGTGACCTGTGCCCAGCCTGTGCCCCTTGTCATCTGCCCATGGAGGGTAGGAATTGCCCTGCTGTGAGCAGAGATCCATGGGTTTCCCCAGTCTTGGTCCCACCACATTGGAAGAGGGTTAGAGCAGGGCTCTGGAGGAAGATAACTGGGCCTGACCCAGCGCTGCAACTCTTTGCAGCTACTGGAGTAGATCACAGAGGCAAATTCTCTTGCCTGTGCCCAGATGTCACCACAAAGATGACAACTGAGGTGGCACTAAGAGGGTCCAACCAGCAACGTGCCTGAGGAGGAATTCCAGGCTGGACCAAGGACAAGGTTCCCCTTCACTTACATTCACCTTCTCCTCTCTTAAGGGCAGGATTTAGCAGGATCCTGTGGGATGAGACCTCCCCAACTTTCCATGTCTGGAATGTCTCTGAGTGTTCTTTCCTGCAAAATACCAGTTCTCCAGAGCAGATCTAGTGCTGTCCTGTGAGGAGCAGCTGAGGGCTCTGGGCTTGTCTCCTTTGGAGAAAAGGAGGCTTGTTGCTCTGCAGCTTCCTAAGGAGGGGACATGGAGAGGGAGGTGCTGAGCTCTTCTCCCTGGGATCCAGGGACAGGACACCTGGGAATGGTTCAAAGCTGCTCCAGGGGAGGTTCCAACTAGACATGAGGGAGCATTTCTTTACCAAGAGGGTGGTCTGGAACAGTCTTCCTCGAGAGCTGGTCAGTGCCCCAGGCCTGTCAGTGTTTAAGAGGCAATTGGACAATGGCTTTAGTAACAAGCTTTACTTTTGGTCAGCCCTGCAGGGTTCAGGATGAGGTGATCATTATAGGTCCCTTCCAAGTGGAATATTCCAGTCTAGTCTGTTCTATGTAAGGAAAAGGAGACCTTGATGGGGAGAGATCAGAGAATGGCAGATCTATGGGAATTGCCTCTCCCGTGGACTCCAGACCCTGCTCAGCTTTGTGCCTCCCTTCCTGGGCTGCCCCTAGAGCTGCTCCCAGGCCCCTGCTGCAAGAAAGGTGCTTGGTGCACGTGCCAGTGACGAGTGGAGGGGAGGCAAGGAGAGGTTTGGATGTGTGGGGAAGATAAGTGTTATCATCAGCACCCAGCTATGCTTGAGGTTTTTTAATTTCATATTAATAGCAAAAAGCCCGAGGCACTGCTCCAGCACCTTTTACTACCTGCTGTGTTTTCCGTGGCCTTGGACAGAGCAACTTTGCAGGTGCCCTGGCACTCAGTGCCACCTGCCTGCCCTTGGCCCTCCTGGCACCAAGCTCCTCCATGCTCCGAGCCTCGGTGCTCTCCCTGCAGTCCCAGCCGAGGGCTGGGTGGGGTGAAGGAGGCTCTGTGGTGGCATCCACCTCCATGACCTGCCAGTCCTCTACTTGGTGGCCAGAGGAACCACGTGCGGAGAAGCCAGCAGGACACAGAAGAACCCTACCAGTTCCCAGACCCACGGTGATGGTGTTTGCCTTTCCAGTCTCTCCCCTTCCCCCCCCCGTGCTCCCTCCACGTGTCAGGGGCACAGCTGGAGCCACGAGCCCGTCCCCACCCAGAGCCAGGGGTGCAGCCTCTCCCCAGGACACGAGGCCAGGCAGAAAGCAAAGATTGGAGCTTCATTTTCAGCATCAGCAAATGCTACCTGCTTGTCCCCGAAGTCCAGGCAGACCTGGATGGCCCTGGGGAGGTAGGCAAGGTGCAGAGGGGTCCAGTCAGGGTCAGTAAATGCATGGTATTGTCCAAACCACTGCCCCACGGCCCAGATCCCCTCCCGGGGGGTAAAGCTCAGGACCCCCTTCCTCCTGACAGACTCCTGGGCCACCCCCACAGCCCACCAGTCCCCCGCCTCAGCCACCTCCACCTGCCAGCAGTGTCTCCCCTCAGCAAAGCCCTGCCTGCCCAGCACACACGGCTCCGTGTCGAACCGCTCGGGGGTGTTGGGCAGCGACGTCCACTCGTCCCCCCGTCCCACCCTTCGCTGGTCACTGGCCAGGATGAGGAAGGGGTTGGCAGTGTCTGGGTCCAGGGTCACGTCAGCTGGGGATAGAGAAGGAGAAGCTGCTCAGAACAGGCATCCCCCCAACAGGAGAAGGGACAGAGTGAGTTCCTCTTCCCAGAGTAGGAAACCCCTTCCTGCTGGACTGCCCCAGCATCAGTGCTGCCCCAGTCCTGTCCCTGCCCCAGGAGCTGGCACACATCCTGGCCAAGGAGACCCCCGTTCCCTGGGGGAGGATGCACATCAGTGGGTGGGGGCACATCTGCAGTGCAGACACCTGGACCTGAGCCTGGCAGTCCCTGGGGCTGCAGGAGCAGAACAGGCAGGTCTGGGCACAAACCAGTGCAGACCAGGATAGATGTTACCCCAAGACCCAGAACCTGAGGCCCCAAAATCCTGTTTCTTTCTCCATGCAAAGGAAGGGGCAAGGATGTCACCGCAGGTGTCTTTGGTGCTGGTGGTGGCTCAACAGATCAGCACGAGAAGTTCAGCTGGGGGTGTGGCAGCCACCAAGTCCCAAGCCATGACAAGCCCAGGCTGGGACAAGCTCCAGGTGCTTTCACCCTATTTCTTTCAAAGCAGAAGCAGGATGGGAGTGTTTTCCTCTCAAGACGGGAAAGTTCTCCCTCCTCTTCCCTCCTGAAACTCACCTCTTCCACTCATCTCCTCCATCTCATTCACCAGGGTCTCACTCTCTTCTCTCTCCAGCCTGGATGCCAGCATATGTACAGAA
>NW_020885140.1:0-27298 GCF_003945725.1 Corapipo altera
GGACTGAGTTATACTGGGAGGGAGTGGAGGGCACTAGGTTATACTGGGAGGGCACTGGGTTATACTGGGAGGGACTCAAGGGGGATACTGGGAGGGACTGGGGGGCACTGGGAGGGGCTCAAAGGGGATACTGGGAGTAACTGGGATGGACTGGGGAGCACTGAAGGGCACTGGGACAGACTGGGGAGGCCCGTGGTAGCACTGGGGCATACTGAGAGGGGACTGGGACGGACTGGGTTATACTGGTACCACGCTGGGGGCACTGGGAGGGACCGGCTGACTCGAGTGAGACCCCTCCACACCCCCAATCACCATGGACCCTGACAAAGGTGCCGTGGGACTGGGAGGGACTGGAGGGCACTGGAGGGGCTCAGAGGGGACCCTGGGAGTAACTGGGATGGACTGGGTGATACTGGGAAGGACCAGGTGACTCAGAGACACCCAGGCACCCCTGACCCCCCCAGACCCCCAGGTCCCTCACAAAGGTGCCACAGCACTGGGGGGCACTGGGATATCCTTGGAGGGGACTGGGATGGATTGGGTTAAACTGGGAGAGACTGGGCTATACTGGTACCATGCTGGGGGCACCGGGAGGGACCGGGTGACTCAGGTGAGCCCCCCCAATCCCCCCACTCACTGTGGACCCTGATGAAGGTGCCGCAGGACTGGGGGGCACTTGGATACCCTTGGGGGGACTGGGATAGACTGGGTGATACTGGGAGGGACTGGGGGCACTGGGCTATACTGGTACCATGCTGGGGGCACCGGGAGGGGCCGGGTGACCCAGCTGAGCCCCCCCCCCACGCCCCCCACTCACCGAGGACCCTGACGAAGGTGCCGCAGCTCTGGGCCGTCTCCCCCCCGGACTCCACGCGGCAGAAGAAGAGCCCGGAGTCGTTGTGGGACAGTTTGGGGAAGGTCAGGG
This sequence comes from Corapipo altera, assembly GCF_003945725.1. NCBI lineage: Eukaryota > Metazoa > Chordata > Aves > Passeriformes > Pipridae > Corapipo > Corapipo altera. The sequence goes on from NW_020885140.1 coordinate 926, forward strand.
TGGAGCTTCCCCCCCCTTCCTGCACCACCCGGGCCACCTGGCGGCCCCCCCGGGTGGCCACCACCTCCTGGGGCCAGGGGCAGCTCCGGGGGACCTCCCCGAGCCCGGGGGGACACGCCTGGAGCCAGGTCAGGGCGGTGTCGGGGGGGGCCTCGGAAGTGGCACTCGAGGGTCAGGGGGGTCCCCACGGGCTCCTCGCGGGAGGGGGGCCCCCCCCACACCCGGAGCCACCCCCGGGGCGGGGCCGGGGAGCAGGAGGGGCTCGGGGGGCTCCCGGTGGTCACGGTCACGGGGGTCGGCGTCTCGGGGGGCTCCGGGGGGGGGAGGCGAGGAGGGGGTTGTGCAGGGGGCACAGCCTTTGGGGGTTGTCTGGGAGCACTGGGAGCCTGCGGGGACAGAGGGAGAGTTGGGGGGGGTCCCCCGGAGCTCCCCAACCCCCACGGAGGGCGACTGACCCCGGGGGGGTCACTGGGGGTCCCTGTCCGTGCTGGGGGGGGGTGTCTTTGGGAGTTCCCAGAACTGTGAGGGGTCATTGGGGGTCCCCCCGGGGTCTCTGGGGGTCCCCCAGACCCATCGGAGGGTCATTGGGGCCCCCCAGCCCCTCCCAGTTTCCCCCTTCCCCCTCCCAGTTTCGGTTCCCTGTCCCAGTTTGGGAACAGGAAATACCGGTTGGGGGGGGCGGGGGATATTCTGACACAGGTGGAGGGGACAAAAACCGATACTGAGACCCCCTGAGACCCCCAGACCCAAACCCTGAGACCCCCAGACCCAAATGGAGATCTTGGGATCCCTGAGACCCCCAGATCCAAACTGAGCCCCCCAGACCCAAACTGAGCCCCCCAGACCCAAACCCTAAGCCTCCCAGACCCAAACCCTAAGCCTCCCAGACCCAAAACCTGAGATCCCCAGACCCAAACTAAGACCCCCAGACCCAAATCCTAAGCCCCCTAGACCAAAAACCTGAGATCCCCAGACCCAAACTAAGACCCCCAGACCCAAAGCCTGAGCCCTCCAGACCCAAAACCTGAGATCCCCAGACCCAAACTGAGACCCCAGAACCAAGGCCCCCAGACCCAAACTGAGGCCTTGGGACCCCTGAGACCCCCAGACTCAAAGCCTGAGACCCCCTGACCCAAACTGAGACCCCAGAGACCCCTCAGACCCAAACTGAGAACCCCCCAGACCAAAACTGAGACCCCAAGACCCAAATCCTACCTGTGAGAAGCAGGATGAGAATGAGCAGGGGTCTTGTGATCCCCCAGTTTGGGAGAGGCCCCCGATTTTGGGGAGCCCTCTCCATCCCCCCACCGTCCCCGACGAGGCCCCAAAAACAGGAGACGCGGCCCAGTGACCCCGGGAGGTCACGCCCACCCAAAATTTCCCCGGGGGGGAAGGGCTGGGGGCCACGCCCACCCATCCCCCGGGCCCCACTGCCCCAAAATCCCCTCAGGACTTCTGAGGGGGGGAATTTCGGGGGTCTCAGGGGACTCAGTTTGGGTCTCGGTGTCCTCCCAGGTCCCCTCCGTCCTTCTTCCCTCCTGCCCCAGGCCCCGAGCTGAGGACGGAGAGCCCAGAGGACAAATCCCCCCGTGAGACCCTGGTGGGAGAGGCCGTTTTGAAGGGCTCCATGGTGCAGGAAGGCAGCGGGGAGGAAAAGGGCCGGAGATCCCCCCGCAGGAGGGGCTCCAAAGCCAGCCCAGGGTGCTCTGAGGAGGAAAGACCCAGCCTGTACTGGGAAGGCAGCCGGAGATTCAACAATGGCTTTAGTGTAGAGCACTGTCCTGTCTTATCCTGTACTCCTGGTAGTTTTAGTGTGTATATTGTGCAGTAAATAATTCTGATGAAGATCTTTTCTCTGATCATTTGTAACCCTAAATAACTCATTTCTATCAAGAGATTTGATTTGCCATCTTTAAAACCTGGGGGACAAAAGTGGTTCAGTCACACCTCTGTAATTCCTCTAAACTGAAACTGGATCCAGCAGCCCCCAGCACCTCACAGGAAGTTGGGAGCTCAGGGGGGCCACCCCCCTTTGCCAATTCCCCTGTGCCCAAAGACCCCCATGGGACTGTCAGATCTGCCAAAACACCCCCCTTTTCCACCCTTCTCCCTGTTCCTTCCACTTTCCCATTGTCCCCTCAATCCCCAGCCCCCTCATGCTCACTTTGGGGGTCCCACTCTCCCCTTTCCCCACTCTTCTGACTTCTCCCCCCCATTTCCCATCATCACCCAAACCTCAGAGCCCTTCCCCCCTCCACTTTTGGGGGGTCCCTCTGCCCTCCCACTCACTTTGGGATCCCACCACCCCTTTATCCCCTCTGACCCCCCTTTTGCCACCGACCGCCCCCTTCCCACCCCCCCACTCACCCGAGAGCTCCTCACCCACAGCCGGGGGGGCTCCCAGCACCACCAGTGCCCAGAGAAGTCCCCTTAGAAAAGGGGTTAGGTGGGGTCCTGAATGGGCTCTGAGTATGTTTGGGGGTCCTTGAGGGGCTGTGGAGAGGTTTTGGGGGGTCCCAGCACCCTTTAGGGTGAGTTGGGTGCTTTACTGAGGAGCAGGTGCCCTCTCAAAGCCCCCCCAGAGCAGGTTGACACGAGGGGAACACAGGGGGTCCCCATTTCTGATCCACCCCGGGGCCGATTCTGCCTCCCCAAACTCAGCTCCACCCCTTGGGATTCCCCCAAGCCCCTCCCCCACTGTCTCCCATAACCAGGACTGGGGGGAACTGGGAAGGTTTACTGGGATCACTGGAAGCAACTGGGTGGTGTCAGAATAAAAGCAGGGAAGGGGGGGACACACGACCCCCCCAAAATCCTCGCAGGGATGGGGGGGGGGTCCAGCCACCGGCTCAGGAGCTCTGTGGGGAGAGAAAAGGGGGTGACACCACAGTGGGGGCTTCATGGCACAGAAACAACAGAGGGACATTGTGGAACCTTGTGGAATCAACAGGACATTACAGAATCACAGACTCAAAGAATATGACAAGGTGGAAGGGACTCACCAGGATCACCAAGTCCAACACTTAGCCCTGCCCAGGACCATTCCCAAGAGTCACACCGTGTGTCTGAGAGTATCATCCAAATGCTGCTGGAGCCCTGGCAGCCTTGGTGCTCTGCCCACTGCCCTGGGGAGCCTGTTCAATACCCTCAGTCCTGTCCCTGGTTCCCCCAGAGCAGAGTTCAGTCCCTGCCCCTCCTCTGCCCCTCCCCAGGAAGTTGGACCTGCAGTGAGGTCTCCCCTCAGTCTCCTCCAGCTGAACACACCAAGTGCCCTCAGTGTCCTCACACGCCTTCCCCCCAAGGCCCTTCCCCATCCTCGTTGCCCTCCTTTGGACACTCTCCAATGGCTCAATCTCTCCCTTCCATTGTGTCCCCCCAAACTGCCCCAGTGGTGCAGGTGAGGCCACCCCAGGGCAGAGCAGAGTGGGACAATCCCCTCCCTGGCCCAGCCGGCCATGCTGGGCCTGATGCTCCCAGGACAGGCTTGACCCTCCTGGCTGCCAGGGCACTGCTGACTCAGGGCCAACTGGCCACCCAGCAGCACCCCCAGGGCTCTTTCCTGGCACTGCTTTCCAGCCTTTCTTCCCAGTCTGTCTGTCCATGCGGGGTTGCCCCATCCCAGGGCAGAATCCGGCACTTCCCGCTGTTGAACTTCCCATGGTTGGTGATTCCCAACCCTTGGATCTCTCCAGGCCTCTCTGCAGGGCCTCCCTGCCCTCGGGGGACTCAACAGCTCCTCCCAGTTTGGGGTCGTCTGCAAACTTACTTAGTGTTGCCTCCAGCGTTGCATCCAAGTCATTGATGAAGATGTTGGAGAGCACAGGGCCCAGATGGAGCCCTGTGGAACCCCCCCAGTGACCCCCATCTGATGTCACCCCAGTCACTGTCACCCTCCGTGCCCGACCCAGGAGCCAATTGCTCACCCAGCACAGGATGTGTTTATCCAGCCATGGGCTGGACACTGTCCAGAGGGATCCTGGGAGAGACAGGATTGAAAGCTTTACTGAAATCCAGAAAGATCACATCAACTGGCCTCCCTTGACCAGCCAGGTGGGTCACCTTGTCATAGAAGGAAATCAGATTTGATAGGCAGGACTTTCCACTCCTGAAGCCCTGCTGACTGTGTTGTCTTTCGGGTGTTTTTCAACCTCTCCCAGAATAATCTTCTCCATAACTTTACCAGGTACTGAAGTGAGACTGACAGGCCTGTAGTTTCTGAGGTCCTCCTTCTTGCCCTTCTTGAAAACTGGGACAACGTTCAGCAGCTTCTAGTCAGCCGGGACCTCTCCAGATTCCCAAGATCACTCAAAAATCATCGAGAGAGGTTTTCTGATGATATCAGCAACTCTTTGGGGATTCTGGGATGAATCCCATCAGGCCCCAGAGATTTATAGGGATCCAGGTGGAGCAGCAGATCCCACACAACATCAGGGATAACTGGGAGTTGATCATTCTTGCAGTCATGGTCCTGCAACTCAGGGCTCTGAGACCCCCTTGGTCCATCATCCATGTTGAAGACAGGGGCAAAGAAAGCATGAAACACCTTTGCCTTGTCCTTGTCCCTGTGTGGGAGGTGACCATCCTCATCCTGGAATGGGTCATTGATAATTCTATACTTCCTATTTCCATTATTATATTTGAAAAGACCCTTTTTATTGTCCCTCACATTTCTGGCAGCTTCAACTCCAGCTGAGCTTTGGCCACACAGATTTTCTCCCTACAGTGATGAGCAGCATCTCTGAATTCTTCCCAAGTCACTTGACCTTGCTTCCACTGGGCACACACCTTCCTTTTTTGCCTTATTTCCAAGTCACAATGATCTGTTTATTCCATGAGACCTTGCAGTGTCCCAGTGGCCCCTTTGGGTCCACAAGCCACTGCAGTGTCACAATGCTCCCTTGATTCCATGAGATTCCACAGTGTCCCAGGGCTCCTTTGGCTCCAGGAGGCCCTACAGTGTCACAGTGGCCCCTTTACTCCAGGAGGTTCCACAGTGTCCTTGCTGGAACACACAGGGCTGTAATGTTGTCACCCCTGCAGAGCTGCCTCCAGCTCTGGGCTCCAGCACAGGAAGGACATGGACCTGCTGGAGTGAGTCCAGAGGGGACCAGCAAGGGGATCAGAGAGATGGAGCAGCTCTGCTGTGGGAAAGGCTGAGAGAATTGGGATTCTTGAGGCTGGAGAAAAGAAGGCTTTGGGGTAACCTAATTGTGGCCTTCCAGCGCCTGAAGGGAGCCAACAAGAAAGATGGAGAGAGACTTTGGACAAGGGCCTGGAGTGACAGGACAAGACAAGGGACAGTGACTTCATACAGATAGAGGGAAGGGTTAGAGGAGATAGTGGGAAGGAATTCTTGACTCTGAGGGTACTGAGATGCTCTTGAAGGCCCCTCCCAAGCCAAAGCATTCCATGATTGTGGGACTGGTGGGTGAGGTGGTGGTTGGAGCCACCTGGGGCACAGGGACACAAAATGAGAGAGTTTTCCATTGTGGGGGAAGGAAGGAGGGGGCAGCAGAACTGACCCTTTGGACACCTGGCAGGCAGGCTTTGGCTGGAAGCTGCTGATGGGGAGCTGAGTGAAGCCCCCACAATGCAGGAGGAAATGATCAGTGACCTGCTCTGCCAGTGAGACCCCCACAAGTGCCTGGGCCCACATGGGATGCACCCAAGAGTCCTGAGGGAGCTGGAGAAAGAGCTGGCCAAGCCACTCTCACTCATTCCCCAGCAGTGCTGCACAACTGCACAAGTCCCAGCTGACTGGCAACAAGCAAATGGGATGCCCATCCCCAGGAAGGGCCAAAAGGAGCATCTGGGCAACTCCTGGCCTGTCCCATTGACCTCAGGACCAGGGAAGTTCATGCAGCAGATCCTCCTCAGTGCCATCCCATGGCACGGGCAGGACAACGAGGGGATCAGGTCCAACCAGCGTGGGGTTGGGAAAGGCAGGTCCTGCCTGACCAACCTCATCTCCTTCACTGACAAAGGACCCGCTCAGCAGCTGAGGGAAATCCTGGGGATGTGTCTCTCTGGAATTCCAGAAAGCCTTTGGTACCATCTCTCCCAGCATCTCCTGCACAAACTGGCTGCTCATGGCTTGCCCAGGGAACTGTTTGCTGGGTGACAAAGTGTCTGATGGCCCAGGGAGTGGTGGGGAATGGAGGGAAATCCAGGTGTGGCCGGTCACTCGTGGGGTTCCCAAGGGCTCAGGGTTGGGGCTGCTTCTGTTTAACATCGTTGTGGATGATCTGGGCCAGGGGATCGAGTGCCCCCTCAGGAAAGTCATGGACAACACGTTGGGTGTGATTGTGGATGTGGTGGAGGGCAGGAAGGCTCTGCAAAGGGATCTGGACAAGCTGGATCAATAAGGTCAAGTGTCAGGGCCTGCCCTTGGGTCCCAACAACCCCCTGGAATGCTCCAGGCTGGGGGCAGAGGGGCTGGAGAGCTGCTCAGCAAAGCCTTTAGTGACAGGAAGAGAGGAAACGGCCTTAAATTACATCAGGTGAGGCTCAGATTAGATATTAAAAAAGCCCTTTTTCCACTGAGAGAGTGTTCAGGCATTGGAACAAGTAGCCCAGGGAGGTGGTGGAGTCTCTGGAAGTGTTCAAGTGTGTGGTGGGTTGACTGTGGCTGGACACCAGGTGCCCACCCAGCCGCTCTATCACTCCCCTTCCCAGTGGGACTGGGGAGAGAGTAAGGTGGAAAAAAAAAACCCAACTCATCGGTTGAGATAAGGCAGTTTATTTAAAGCAAAAATTAAAGCGAAGCTTGAGCGCGCAGAAGCGAAAGATAGCAGGGTTTGTCCTCTGCTTCCCATGAGCAGCCATGGTTGGCCACTCCCGAGGAGCAGGGCTTGGGGACGCGGGACGGTTCCTCAGCAGGCAGCCATTAGACAATGAATGCCCCCCTCCTGCTCCGGGCCTCAGCTTTTAGAGCTGAGCTGACCTCCCATGGTCTGCAATGTCCCTTGGGTCAGTTGGGCTCAGCTGGCCTACTTGGGTCCCCTGCCAGGCTCTTGCCCTCAGCTAAGGAAGGAATGTCCCAGTGTTGGTGCTGTGCTCAGCAGTGGCCAAAACACTGGGGTGTTCTCAACACCCTTCCAGCTGCCAATGCCAAACCCAGCCCTGGGAGGGCTGCTGTGGGGAACTGAACTGCAGCTCAGCCAGACCCAACCCAAATATTGATGGCACATATTCTATAGAATCCATCCTTAGGTGTTGTATGATAGATCTATAAGATATTACAAATAATAAGCAATAATAAGGCAAGTGTCCACCTGAAGGGACACCTCCCCCCAAACTCCTGCCTGGGTTTGTTGCCTGGGGGTCTCTGCAGCAGCAAGCACAGCCCCACACTGACTGCTCTGGGCTGTGCAGGCATTTGTGCTTCTGCCTGTCTCACACACACACCGAACCTTGGGATGGATCTGGATGTCACTGGTTTGTGATGTCACGGGGAGGACATGATGTTATGTCATATGAAGGATGTGTTGTCATCAAGGAGCTGTAATGTCACAGGAAGGATGTGATGTCATAGGGAAGCTGTGATGTCACAGGGAGGACGTGACGTCACAGGGATGATATGAGATCACATGAGAAGTGTGATATCATCTGATGGACATGACGTTATAGGAGAGATGTGATGTCACAGGAAGGATGTGACGTCATAGGGGAGATGTTATGTCACAGAAAGGATGTGAAGTCACAGGGCAGATGTGATGTCACAGAGGAGAATGTGATGTCACAGGGACAAAGTGATGTCGTAGGTGATCTTTGATGCCATGGGGCGGATGTGATGTCATATGGAAGATGTGATGTCACAGGAAAGATATGATGTCACATTATGGGTGTGATGTCATAGGGGAGATGTGATGTCACGGGGATGATATGATGTCACAGGAGAGGACGTGACGTCATAGGGATTATATGATATCACAGGAGAGATTTGATGTCATAAGATGGATGCGACATCATAGGGGAAATGTAATGCCACAGGAGAACTGTGATGTCACAGGGGAGGTGTGATGTCACAGGACGGATGTGATGTCATGGGGGAGCCGCGATGTCTCAGGGGAGGACGTGACATCACAGGGATGATGTGATATCACAGGAAAGGTGTGATGTCATATGATGGTTGTGATGTCATAGGGGAGATGTGATGTCACAGTGGAGGTGTGATGTCATAGGGCAGTTGTGATGTCATGGGGAGGACTTCACAGGGATGATATGAGATCACAGGAGAGGTGTGACATCATATGATGGATGTGGCATCATAGGGGAGATGTGATGACATAAGGGAGCTGTGATGTCAAGGGGAGGGTGTGACGTCATGGGGGATGTGATGTCATAGGGGAGCAGTGATGTCACAGGAGAGGTGTGATGTCACAGAAAGGATGTGATGTCACATGGGAGCTGTGATGTCATGGGAAGATGTGATGTCATAGGGAGGATGTGAGGTCACAGGCGAGCACAGGATGTCACAGGAATGATATGATATCGCAGGAGAGATGTGATGTCACAAAGAAGCTATGATGTCATAGGGGAGCTGGGATGTCATGGCGGAGATGTGATGTCACAGGAAGGATGTGATGTCATATGATGGTTGTGACATCATAGGGGAGGATGTGATGCTACAGGGGAGGACATGACATCATAGGGGAGCTGTGATGTCACAGGGAGGATGTGAATTCACGGGGAGGATGTGATGTCACACGGCATGTGCAATGTCATGGGAAGCTGTGATGTCACAGGGGGACATGACGTCATAGGGGAGCTGTGATGTCACAGCGAGGATGTGATGTCACGGGGATGATACGATATCACAGGAGATATTTGATGTCATATGATGGATGTGACGTCATAGGAGAGATGTGATGTCATAGGGGAGGTGCGATATCACAGGAAGGATGTGATGTCACAGGAGAGCTGTGATGTCACACGGGGGATGTGACATCACAGGGATTATATGGTATCACAGGAGAGATGTGATGTCATATGGTGGACGTGATGTCATAGGGTAGATGTGATGTCATAGGGGAAGTGTGATGTCACAGGAATGATGTGATGTCACAGGGAGCATGTGATGTCATAGAGGAGTGACACACCCCCCCCCCCCCCCAACTTTGCTCCAGGTAAAGCCGTTGAATTTGTCTTTGCTTCCCTTGGGTTCAAGGTCAGGCTGTTTTATTTCCAGGGATGTCTAGAGATGAGTTAAGGGGAGCTCAGACCTTTTGGTGAGGCAGGAGGTGTTTACTCTGGAGCATTTGAACTCAACCTTTGTTCCTGATTTCTTCCCACTGTTTCAGAACAGTTCATTTCCCATGGGGAAAGCTCTGATTCCCCAGCACAGTCAGGTTCTCCTGAGCTCAGGAGGTTTCACTGGTCTCATTTTTCTCCGGTATTAATTCTGTACCAAATTCTTGCTTCCTAGGTCAGTGAAATGTTAGAAGAGAGAGAATCTCACCTTGATCTTGGACAGAACAGTTATAGACTTCTTTATTCTATTGAATTCTTCCCTAATAGTTCTGGATTACAGGACACCTGTGTGGCAGGTTTCTGGTTTTCAGAACTTAAAATAGATGGTTTTCTGATATGGGTATTTATTGGAGTGTTATTTATTCAACTGTGAGCATTGAGTTTAGTGTTCCTTGCAGCTTTAAAAAGTGCAACCCTTTTAGTCTGTTGTTTTAAAAACCACTCATTAGATGTCAGACGACATGAAGACAGCACGTAGAGATAACCCTGATGTAAGTGATGGTTCCAGTCATCCTGTGTATGGATCAAAGATTTCCAAGGCTTTGTTCCAAGGCCGCTGCCCCGCCCCCACCCTCTGCCTGCCGCCCCCGCGCTCCTGCCGCCTGATTGGCCACCACCCCACCAATGGGCCGTCCCGGGGGATGCAAATGTCCCGCCCTGCTGCATATTCATGAGTTCGGGGCGGGGCTTTGAGCCCTTGATCAGGTGCGGGTGAGCTTTTGGTCAAGTGCACGGGGTCGGCCACGGGAACTTTGTTTTTCCCCGCGGGGCGCACGGAGGATTTGTCGCCGGGCGCACATGGACTGGGGAGAATTTTGCCTGCTGGAGCCGCTCTCCCTGCACCGCCAGGAGAGGCTGCTCAGGAGGTGACAGTGTGCTAGAGGGAGATGCCCACTCGCTGTCCTTACTGCCTGCACAGCGCAGGGCTGGGGGCAATTGAGCCAGGCAGGAAAAGTGAATGGTGGCCATCGCACGGTGCTGAAATGATACGGGAGGTAGCAAACAGCCTGGCTGGGGGGAGCACAGTTTGGGAAGGGGGCGCAGGGAAAACCCACTGTGATGTTCCGGGGTAAATAACAGAAAATAAACAGAAGAGGGTCCCCTTTCAGATATGGTTTATAGATCAGTGCACTGTGTATAGTGTAAGATAGGTTCATAAATGTAAGAATGCAGTTTCTACAGCTTTTACTACAGTGACACGTTTTTTATAAAATATGTAAAGAGACGATAAGTTGGGTGTTAGGTTGGGCTTTTTCTGGTAGTGTGTTTTTGGGGTTTTTTTATGGATGCTTTGTTCCCCCCCAACCTCCCCAAAGGAGCTTTCTTGAATGTACCTTCTTACAGCTAATTTGAAGGATTAGTTTAGATAAGCCTCTTAGAGTAGAAGCATTCCAATAAAATCGGGGCACATGTCTTTTTGGCTCTGGTGCAAGATTCAAACTAATTTTTTTCTTCCTCTTTGGTTCAATTAAAAGCCATCTTAAAACACTCCCAATATATTGTATGAGTGCAGGGCTTGAGGCGTGTGGGATTGAATGGACACAGAGAAAGAACTAACATTCAGAAACATATCTGCTTCTGTCTCAATTAATAAACTCCACAGTTTGACACATTGACTTGAAATTCCCACAGAAAAAGAAGCAGTGTGTATTCCCCCTGACATCTTGGCCACCCTAGAGCAAATAAAGATGCTGAGGAGTAAAAAGGAGCTCCAGCATGCTCTGGGTTTATTTGCATTTTTGGAGAAAATATGTTCCAGACTTCTCCACGATTGCTGCCCTGGTGGCATCATGCCAGATAAGAAAAGGAGTTGGATAAATAGATAGTTCCTTCTTTTTAATAATGGATCCATAGTGGGCCAGACTTCCTCTTTTTGCAGGAACCTGCCAGCAGATGAGATCAAACTGCGTGAGAGCGATAAAGCTTTCAATTGCTGCAATGGGCAGAAGAGATAACTGCCCCCACAACTGCTTCTGTTATCAGTTTACAAGGATACCATGAGAAAATGAAGTAACAACAGGACTGGAGAGTTGTACTGTTCTTTGCAGTGCTGATGGTTTGCATGTGTTTGTGGTTTTATCTTAATAATTTTGTGATATCCACGTCTGTGTGTGGTTTTTGTCTCAGTAAACATTGTGTTTGTGTTTCCTCTACTCCCAAAATTGCTTGTATGATCAGATAATTAATAATTGTTGACTTATTTGTGTTTTTATCATGAGTAACTCATTGGTAAGATTGTGTAAGTCAAGCCCTTTTATGTATTGCTAGTTTATTTTTTGCCAAGTTTGTCTTTTCATTGAAAAACAAGTTGGCTTAGGAGAAGCTTTTAGATATGTATAATTCTGTCTCAATCAACTGAGAATCAAGAAACTCCACCAAATTTAGCCTGGGAGTTGGTACAAGAATTTATGCATATTTGGAATCATACAAATATGTATTAGATGCATTAACCCTCTGCCTCGGAAGGCATAAAATTTTATATTTGGCTAAATATCTCAGAAAATAACAAATGAAACAAAATCTAGAAAACACAAAAGAAAGTGTGACCTGAAGAGAATATAAGAAAGCCTTGTACCAACTCCCAAGTAACTCAATGTATTTGCATAAAAACTGATGTGTAATTTCAGGTCCAATTTCAAGACACGTTGGCCCCTCTAACAGACGCATTATTGTAGAACAATATTACTCACAGGATGGAGAGAGTGTCTAATGAAAATTAGATTTGTGTCAGTATTAAATCCTGATATTTGTAACTTTGTTAATGTTAGGAAATTTGATTGTAGCTATTGAGATCCTGTTATGTCCCATATGCTTATGATTTTACTGTAAGGTTTGTTTTTCTTCTGGTAATTGCATCGCATTGGGAAAAGATTTGTGCTCTCTCTTCCTTTTCTTTTCTCTCTTTCTGTCCACTACACGAAAGGCACCGCCCACAAAGAAGATTCACAAAGTGAATTCTAGAAGTGAACGACAAAAGAAGAGAAATTATTGAATGCATAAATCACGGGGTGGTGTCAGAGACTGAAATGGTTAATATTTGTGCATTCTAGGATTGCCAAGGGACTCTTGGAGGCTTCTGCAGGACTTTAGCATTAGACCTCTGATGGCCCATCAAAGCCCATCCCCCCCTTGACCAATCTTGAAAGGCAGGAAAAACCCTTTTCCCAGGCCCCTCACGGGAACTCTGCGCAGGCCCAGGAGATGTTGGGGGTTCGTGGCACGGCCCGGGACACCATCCATGGATATAATAACTCATAACTTCTTGGAGTGTGGGGGCTTCCCTCCCCCACCCCCAATGGATCAAGGCCACCACTTCAACTCACAGACATGGAAGCTGCAACTCCCAAGTTCCATCGCTAGACCCTGTGTGCGGTGACTATAGACATCTTTCCACTCTCAGCTTTGCTTTCCCTTACTCTCCCTTACCCTTATCCTGTCTTTTTTTCTCTCCCTTATCCATTTTCCCTGAAGGTTATCTTTATGCCATATTGCTGTAGATGAGAGATATAGATGATAACACCCAAAATGGCAACATACCTGTTTACCTTTGAAATGAAATTGCTCTAAATTAAACCCTATATATATATGTTTTCAAACACCGATTATTTTGTTTCATTTCACTCTAATCCACCCCAAGGGATTTATTAATAAGAACCTGGTTACCACCCCCTTTCTGGGATGGGTAGTAACAGACCCCTTGTAGCAGGACGTTCTACCTGGAAAAGAATCTTGTCAGAGAATGCAAGCACTGCAAGCTCTCTGTGGGGAGTTACTGCTGGTGCCAAGGGGTTGGTTTACTATTGAATTGTGCCAAACCCAGCCTGGTTCCCCAATCTTCCAACACTCATCCTGCTTTTGGAAGCAGAGTTTGACAGATCAGCTGCTCACTGGCCTGGGAAGATGTGACTGGCCATCCATCACTGGATAAGCATAAAAGCCCAGGGCCAACTTTCCTAGAGCAGATTCTTCCACAGACTTTGTTGAAGTGTGTGCAGTTTCTCCTGTGAAGCAGGGACAGCTCTTGATGGTCACTGCTCAGGGGGTAAAGGAAAGAGAGAGCTCTGCCTTGATTTATTTCTATCAGACCCCGCCGGGCCCTCCCCGCTTCCTGCCGGGATCGGACACCGCCGGCGGCCCCGGCCCTGCTGGGCTCCATCAGCCTGAGGAATTGCTGCCAAGGAGGGGCCGGGGGCTTCCTCTTGGGCTTCGTCTCCCTGGCGCTGGGGCTCAGCTTCTACCTGCGCCAGAAGGTGAGGGGGGTCCCAGGGGGTCGTGTGTCCCCCCAGAGCGTCTGTGTCCCCCCGGGGACCCCCCACCCCGGTGTCACCCCCTTTTCTCTCCCCACAGAGCTCCTGAGCCGGCGGCGGCCACAGCCCCTCCCCGGGGCCTCAGGCCCAGGCTGGACCCCCTCCATCCCCGTGAAGATTTTGGGGGGGTCATGTGTCCCTCTCTCCCCTGCTGTCACTCTTCCTCCCTCGGCTGCTCCCAGTGATCCCAGTAAAGTTTCCCAGTTCTCCCCAGTCCCAGTTATTGGGGGGCAGTGGGGGAGGGGCTTGGAGGGTCTCCGTGTGGTAGAGCCGAGTTTGGGGGGGGCAGAACTGGCCCTAGGATGGATTGGGAATGGGGACCCCCCTGTGTCCCCCCTGTGTCAACCCGCTCTGGAGGGGCTTTGGGAGAGCACCTGCCCCTCAATAAAGCACCCAGCTCACCCCAAAAGGTGCTGGGTTGTTCCCCAAAACCCCCACACAGCCCCTCAAGGAGCCCCAAACCCACTCAAAGCCCACCCAGGACCCCACCCAACCCCTTTCCTGGGGGACTTCTCTGGGCACTGGTGGTGCTGGGAGCCCCCCCAGCTGCGGGTGAGGAGTTCTCGGGTGAGCGGGGTGTGGGAAGGGGAGATCGGTGGGAAAGGGGGGTCAGAGGGGACAAAAGGGGTGGTGGGACCCCAAACTGAGTGGGAGGGGAGTGGGACCCCCCAAAATTGGAGGGGCACTGAGGTTTGGGGGATGATGGGAAATGGGTGGGAGAGGTCAGAAGAGTGGGGAAAGGGGAGGGTGGGACCCCCAAACTGAGCATGAGGGGGCTGGGGAGTGGGGGGATGATGTGGAAGGGGTGGGAAGGGGGGCAAAAAGTGGGGGTTGGGACCCCAAAAGTGATCCTGGTTGGGCTGGGGATTGAGAGGACCACGGAAAAGTGGGAGGAACAGGGAGAAGGACGGAAAAGGAAGGGTGGTCTGGTGGGTCCGGCAGTCACATGGGGGTCTTTGGAAATCAGGTTTTGGGAAAGGGAGTGGTTCCCCTGAGCTCCCAACTTACTGTGGGGTGCTGGGGGCTGCTGGATCCAATCTCAGCCTTGAATCTTGCCAACATTTTATATTTAGAGGAATTACAGAGGTGTGACTAAAACACTTTTGTCCCCCAGGTTTTAATGATGGCAAATCAGATCTACTGATAGAAATGAATTTATTTAGGGTTATGATGCCGTGGAATGTTGATGCTAAAAAATAACTCAGGAGCAGTTAATTAGGGGTGAGATAAGGAAAGGGTTTAATTGTGCCAAAGCAATAGGTGTTACACGACGCACGCCTCTGTGCCCGAGATGTTACATTTTATAAAACCATCCATCCAATCTCAAGTGTATCCACCCTGTAGCCTTTGCTCTGACGCGCCCCAGGTCCACCCCCTGAGAATTGGGTCTGGGGGTCTTTCCTTCATCATCTTCACCATCTTCAGAGCACAAAGGGTACATAGTCACCTAGTTCTTGACTCTGTTTGGTTATTCAGGTCCTGATATGGTTGTTCTCTAAACAGCGTAGGCCTTGCCTTGATAAGAGACTAAACACTGCCACTGAATTCAGGGGCAGATTTGATATGGGGAGCATAGAATGGGGTAAGAGGGTTAAGGAATGTGTAAACTATTTGTACTACAGGGAAAGGGAGTGAGGGCTGCTGTTTTTAAAATCTACTTCTACTACGTATAAAACTTATAAGGCTTACAAAAATTAGAAAAATAAAAGCTAATAGGGGCTTAAGGCATCAGTTATAAGTGATCAGACAAAAGATCTTAATCAGAATTATTTACTGCACAACAGAAACATCAAAACTACGAAGAGTACAGGATAAGACAGGACAGTGCTCTACACTAAAGTAATTGTTGAAGCAATTCTACTAAAGCTGAAACAAAAGCAATAATTCTTAATTAGAGATGGATGGAACTCCCCCAGACCAACATTCACAGGGAGATTGCTCTCAACCTCCAGCAGTGACCTTGGGGGGGTCCCCAGCCAAGGCAGGAATTTCCACACAACCCTCAAGAAGGGTTCTGTTGGAAGAAGCTGCCCCTGGGAAAGAGGCCCTTTCTGGTAGAAAGGGATGGACTGACAGTCACTGGACTCCAGGGGTTGCCTCACCATCAGGGGCTTCATTCGGGGTGGAAGCAGCGGCCGAAGCTCTTCCCTCAGTCTGGGCACTGGTAGGGTTTCCCTTACCGGTGGGTCTGTTGGTGTTTGGTCAAGTGTCCGCTCTGGGCGAAGCTCTTCCCACACTCCCCACACTTGTAGGGCCTCTCCCCGGTGTGGATGCGCCGGTGGGTGACGAGGTGGGAGTTCTGGTTGAAGCCCTTCCCGCAGTCGGTGCAGCGGAAGGGCCTCTCATCCGTGTGCGTCCGCTCATGCACGAGGAGATCTGAGGTGGTCTGAAACCTCTTCCCACACTCCCCACACTTGTATGGCCGTTCCTTGGTGTGGATTCGCTGGTGGATGCGGAGGTTGGAGCTGTGCCTGAAGCTCTTCCCACACTCCCCACACTTGTAGGGCCTCTCTCCAGTGTGGATGTGCTGGTGGGTGACAAGGGTGGAGTTCTTCTTGAAGCCCTTCCCGCAGTCAGTGCAGTGGAAGGGCCTCTCATCAGTGTGTGTGTGCTCATGCACGAGGAGATGTGAGCTGATTTTAAACCTCTTCCCACATTCCGAGCACTTGTAGGGCCGTTCCCCAGAGTGGATGCGCTGGTGGGTGTACAGGGTGGAGCTTTGGCTGAAGCTCTTCCCACATTCCCCACACTTATAGGGCCTCTCCCTGTTGTGAATGCGCTGGTGGGTGCGGAGCCCGGAGCTCTGGTTGAAGCTCTTCCCACATTCCCCACACGTGTAGGGCAATTCCCCAGTGTGGATGCGCTCGTGGGTGCGAAGGGTGGAGCTGTGCCTGAAACTCTTCCCACATTCCCCACACGTGTAGGGCCGTTCCTCAGTGTGGATGCGCTGGTGGGTGCAGAGGTGGGAGCTGTTCCCGAAGCTCTTCCCACATTCCCCACACGTATAGGGCCGTTCACCAGTGTGGATGCGACGGTGGGTGTGGAGAGTGGACCTGTCACTGAAGCTCTTCCCACACTCCCCACACGTGTAGGGCCGTTCCCCAGTGTGGATGTGCTGGTGGGTGAGGAGGCTGGAGCTCTGCCTGAAGCTCTTCCCACATTCTAAGCACCGGAAGGGTTTCTCCCTGCTGGGAGGCTGCTCAGGGACCACCAGGCTGGAGCTCCCCCTCAAGCTCTGGCCGCCTTCCCAGCACAGGCTGGGTCTTTCCTCCTCAGAGCACCCTGGGATGGCTTTGGAGCCCCTCCTGTGGGGGGATCTCTGAGCCTCTTCCTCCCCGCTGCCTTCCTGTGCCGTGGAGCCCTTCAAAACGGCCTCTCCCACCAGGGTCTCACGGGGGGATTTGTCCTCCGGGCTCTCCGTCCTCAGCTCGGGGCCTGGGGCAGGAAGCAAGAAGGACAGGGAGGGGATTTGCCTCCGGCCCACAGGGAAGGCCAAGGACATCCCCCCAACTCCGGCCCCGGCAGGACGGCGGCGGCAGCGGGGTTGTCCTGCAGCCGGGGCCATGCTCGGCTGACAGAGCCAGCACAACACCCGCCCAAAGGGCCACTGACTTCCTCCTCACCTGCCTGGGGGGCCCAAGGCATCTTCCTCTTCCTCGCAGCCTCCTCCTCCATCCGCCCAAGCTTTGGGAAGGACAAATCCTGATGGGGGGAAAACAAGGGCTGAGTGCGTTGGCTTGGGAGTTCCTCCTGCCTGAGTCCATCTCTAGAACTCACCTGGCATCATAAAAACCTCCAAAACACCAAGATTCAGCCCAAAAAAACCCAAACCACCAACATTCAGGTAAAAAACCCACAGAAATAGCCCTTAGGTCCTCAAAATGCAAAAAGTTGAAATTCAGCTAAAAATACTCCAGAATATGAAGATTAGCCCAAAAAATCTCTCCCAGAAGTTGTCCCTCTTTCATCTCTCCCAACTGGAGTTCAGAGAGTCTCCCCTGTCTGGGATGCTGGGGATCCCACTTATGGATGCTGGAAGTGTTGCGGTCCCAATGGTCCCTTCTCCTCTGACTCTCGTCTTCGGGGTGCCACGTTCCCAGACATTCCCCCTCTCCAGGTTCTCCACCTTGTTGTCCCAGGGATCCCAAGGGTTCCAGCTGTCCAGGTTTCCCCTTCTCTGCTCCCCCGTTTCAGGTTCCTGGGTCGCTTCTCTTGCCCCTTTCCCATCGTGGCCGCTCCGCTCACCGGACAGCGGCAGGAAGGGCAGGGACAGGAGCAGAGCAGGAACAGGAGCAGCAGGAAAACAAGCGCCTCCCCTCTCATCCCGCGGGTGCCCGGGAAGGGGGAACTCATCCCAAATATCCTGAGGGGAGTGCAGGGGGTCAGGACATACTCGGGCTGCCAGCACAGATTTCCCTGCAAAGTCTGCAGGGAGTCAAGCTCTGCAGAGGAGATTGTGCCACATGGATGGGATTGCAGAGGAGCCCTCAGGTCCCCAGCAGGAATCAGCAACCAGGAATATACACAAAAGGCCCCACCAAAGATTTCGGGGGGAGTGTCCTGTAGGGAGGGGACAGTGTCACCCCACCAGGGCAGGGCTGGCAACTGGGAGGCTGCTCCAGGGCTCTGCAAGAGGCCTCGTGCTCTGCTCAGCCCCAGCACTGGTTGGTACCAACAGCCCCGGCTGCCCCCGGCCCTGGGCAGCTCTGCTGCCACAGGCTGTGCCCTCACCGTGGCCCTGCAATGGCCCTGCCTGTCCCTCACCCGTGGCCCTGCCCGTGGCCCTGTCCCTTGGCTCTCTCTCTGCCAGCTCAGTGTGGGGCACACGGGATGGGGGTCCCTCCCAAGCCCCCCGGGCAGCCGGCGTTGGCTGGGGGGATGTGAGGGCTGGGCCTGCTCAGCACAGCCCCGGCCTCGTGCCCAGCGCCTCTTTCCTGACCCACACAAGAGCTTCCCGGCCCCCCCCAGGGCTCCCCTGCTGCTGCCTCTGCTCCTGGCCCTGCCTTTGCTGCTCCCTTGGCTGGGGCAGCGGCTGCAGGGGGGGATGGCAGCAGCTTCAGCTCCACGGCACTTCCTGGGGGGAGCTCAGCCCGGGGGGGACGGGCAGGGACCTGATGGGGATGGACAGGGGCCCAGCAGGGACAGCCAGGGCCTGCAGGGGAAGGCACAGGGACAACCTGGCCCCCCACACTGACACCGCTGTCTCTGCTCCTCCTTGCAGGCTCCGTGGCCAGGCACAGTTTGTGTTCCTGGGTGCCACCAGCTCAGCACTTGCAGCCGCTCAAATCAGCGCCCGCAGCTCTGCAGCAAAGCCCCAGCTCACCTGGCACACAGGGGATGGACACAGCACCTGCTCGGGGATGGGCAAACACAGCTTCTGTCTCTTCCCCACCACGGGGCTCTCCTTCCTCAGCAGCACCTCTGCCTTGCACTTATTCTCAGCCTCACCTCAGGGACAGCTCTGGCCTCACCTCCGCGCCACTTCTCAGCCTCACCTCAGGGCCTGGGCTCAAGGACAGGAACCTGCAGGGAGGGGACATCATGTGCAAGCTCAGGGCTGCCTGCTTGCACTGGCCTCTGGGCTTCCTTCTCCTTCTACAATCATCCCAGAACTTAGCCTGCTTTTCTAGCAACACACATTTACACACTAACCTTGGAGACAGATATGGACAGACATCTCTGTCACCCTGGGGATAGAGCCTCAAGCATGGGCTGCCATAGGAAAGGCAATCAGAGAATCACAGAATCAGCCACATTGGAAAAGACCTCCAAGATCATGAAGTCCAACCCTTGATCCAACCCCGCTGTGCTTCCCAGACCATGGCACTGAGGCCACATCCACTCTCACCTTCAACACCTCCAGGGACGCTGACTCCACCCCCTCCCTGCCCAGCCCATTCCAAGGCCTCATTACTCTCTCCGCAAAAAATTGCTTCCCAATATCCAACCTAAACCTCCCCTGGCACAGCTCAAGACCCAGCCCTCTTGTCCTACTGCTGCTTCCTGGCACAACAGCCCCACCCCCACCTGGCTCCAACCTCCTGGCAGGGACTTGCAGAGAGTCAGGAGGTCTCCCCTGAGCCTCCTCTTCTCCAGCCTCAACACCCCCAGCTCCCTCAGCCTCTCCTCACCCCACTTGTGCTCCACTCCCTTCCCCAGCCTCGCTGCTCTTCTCTGCACCTGCTCCAGCCCCTCCAGGGCCTTCCTCAACTCAGGGGCCAGAGCTGGACACAGCACTCCAGGGGTGGCCTCAGCAGCGCTCACTCCAGCCCAACAATCACTGCCCTGCTCCTGCTGACACACTCTTCCTCAGACAGGCCATTATCCATTGGCCCTCTTGGCCACCTGGCCACACTCTGCTTCCTCTTCAGCTTCCTGTCCATCCACACTCCCAGCTCCCTTTCTGCCTGCCTGCTCTCCAGACACTCTGGCCCCAGCCCGGGGGGCTGACGGGGCTTCTTGTGGCCAAAGGGCAGGACCCGGCCCTTGGCCTGCTTGAACCTCATCCCCCTGGAATCAGCCCATGGATCCAGCTTGGCCAGGTCCCTCTGCAGAGCCCTCCTGCCTTCAGCACATCAACACACCCCCAGCTTGGTGTCAGCTGCACATTTGCTGATGAAATGCCTGGTTCTGCAGCAGCTGCAGATGCTCAAGGGGCAGCAGGACCAAGTCAGGGGCCTGGGGGGCTTTGGGGTCCAGGAGGTTCCTGGGGGAGCTGGGGAGGGGCTTTGGGGACTGGGGGTACAGACCAGGACAGACCAGCACAGAGCATACAGACCAGTACCTCCTCATTGCTCCCCAGATCTCTCCTGGAGCTGGGCCACGTTGTCCTGGGACACCTGAGGCCCCCCCAGTGCCCTCCCAGTACAGCCCAGTGCCCCCAGTACAGCCCACTGTGTTCCTGTCCCAGGGTGACGGGTGATCCCTCTTGGCGGGGGTTGGAAGGGATTTGAGGGGGGAGCTGGGGAAGATCTGGGGGGATCTGGGGGTGTTGGATGGGAATTTGGGGGTTTTGGGGGGCTTTGGGTGCATTTGGGAGAGTTAAAAGGTCTTGAGGTCATTGGGGGGGTCAAATGGATCTGTAGGGGGAGATGATTAAATGGAAAAGGGGGTTGGGGAACATTTGAGGGGGTTAAATGGGCCTGGGGGGAAGAGGATGGGCAGTACCACCAGCAGGTGAGTCCTGAGACCCCCTGGTGTCCCCAAGACCCTCTTTGTGTCCCCAGTTCCCTCCTTAACTCCCAAGACCTCCCTGGTGTCTCCATTTTCCCCAGGGCCTCCCCATGGCCCCAATTCCCCCCTTGACACCCCCAATTTCACTGTCTGAAACTCCTCCCCACTGTCCCCACTGTCCCCAAACCCCATCTCTTATGTCCCCAACCCTCCATCTCACCCCAGGAGCCCCTCCTGGACCCTCTGAGCACAGAAACGTCCCCCCCACAGTCACAGAAAGGCCAAGGGCATCTGGGGACACGTTCGGGACAGTTGGGGGGCTTTGGGGGGCACTGGGTGATTACTGGGGGATACTGGGACACACTGGGGGGAACCAGGAGGAACTGGGAGGGACTGGGGGGGTTACCGGAGGATTACCAGGACACACGGGGGGACACTGGCAGGTTACTGGGCCATACTGGGGGTTACTGGGTGCTCACTGCAGGATCACTGGGCCATACAGTAGGAGGTCACTGGGACACACTGGCTGGTCACTGAGGGGGTTACTGGGCCGTACTGAGGGCCACTGGGATATACTGGGGGCACTGGGATCCCCTTACCCGGATGTGGTACATAACCCTCCCGCACTTTGGGGGGCACCCCCAGGACCCCTCCCCTGGGGGCTGGGAGATCCCCTGAACCCCACTGCTGGGCTTTAGGGGACCCCCGGGACCCCTTCCATGTGAAGTCTCTGTGCGCTGAGTGTTGGGGGTCTATGGGGTTCGGGAGGGGCATTAAGATCCCCTTTCCTTGGGGTCGGTTCGCCGGGCCGGCCGGAGCGCTGTGGCGGGAGAGGTAATGGCGGACAGCGCAGAGCCTCATGGGAGTTGAAGTTCCCTCATGCCCCCCCCGGGGGCGCGCCGGGGGAGGGGGGGGGGGTTGTGAAAACCCCCCCCCCCCCCCCCCCCCCCCCCGCTGGTTCCAGGCCTGCGCTCTGACCCTCGGGAACCCCCGAACCCCTTGGCTAAACCCTCCCGAGTCTTCCAGCCTTTCCACTTGCATTCGCGCTCCCCGCAGCCCCCGAGGGGATCCCCAGAGCCCCGCTCTCCCGCAGGCCCCGCCAGCTCACACAGTGTAGCGCAACCCTCGCCGTCGCCATGTTCTCCCGGAAGCCAACATGGCGCTCTGCGCGCGCAACGCCGTTACAGGCCCCTGCCACAGCCAATCAGCGCGCGGTCACGACCCCTATCCGCCAAGCGCCACGCCCCCGCTCTGCGCGGGGCACCACGGGAGTTGTAGTCTTGGGGGTCATTGCGGCCATTTGCATTTGACCGGAGTGACAACAGGACGTTTTTGGTTTTTTTGTTTTTCTGCCTACTTTTTTTTTCCTCTGTTTTCTTTCTCTTTTTGTTGCTTTTTTGTTTCTTCTTTCTTTTTTTCCCCTTTCTTCTTTTTTCTTTCCTTTTTTCTTTTATCTTGTTTTTTTTCTTTTATCTTATTTTGTTTTTTCTTTTTTCTTCTTTTCTTATTTTTTCCTGTTTTTTCTTCCTTTTCTTCTCTTTCTTCTCCTTTTTTCTCTTTTTCTTCCTTCTTCTCTTTTTATTTTCTTTTTTTCGTTTTTTTCTTATCTTTTTTTTTACATTGTTTTCTATCAGTTGTATTTTCAAGGAAGATTTAAACACATATCAAAACAATCTCCAGGTACATATCTTACCACAACAGATAATCTGCCATTGTTCCAGGTTCATGAGGATTCCCAAAATCACAAACACTGAGACACCAAGGGTGGAAGCAAAGCAACTTTATCTTGTCCCTTGCCATAGCATTCAATCCACACCGAGCCCTGGATTTCTGGAAAGCCGCTGGGCAGGGGCAGGAGCAGGAGATGGAGCTGGTGCTCAGCGGGAGGGGCAAGCAGGCCGTGCACCTTCCGTTAGAGGCACTTCAATTATCCAGGAGATCCAATGGTTCCAGGGCTGTGTGTCCATTCTTCAGGCATCCAGCCCTGGTGTGGCTTCGGCGCGGCTGCAGGCAAAAGCAGCCCTGTTTCCCAAAAGCGCCATGAGGAAGGACAGGGCGGAAAACCCCTGTAGGAGGTAAATGAGCACCATTAAAAGCAGGAGAGAGACCCCCCACAGAGGGAGATTGCCAGGAGTCAAGGTAGAAGACAGAGCCCTCAGCAGAGGCCCTAAAGCTCCATCAGTGGGTTTATCAATAGGCTGAGCAGCAGAGCAGATACAAACAGCAGGGAATACATCCTCCTTCTCCCTGAAGACGTCCTCCAATAAGTCTAAAAGATGCATTTTCAAGGTGTCCAAATTGAAATAGAATATTGTCCCTTTGTCCCTACATCAGGTTCTGTTACTCTTCATGGCTGCATCAAAGGAAATGTTCATTGCTCATCCCTATTGCTCAGCCATAACCTTCTGTCCTGCTGCATTCAAGATCTGTTGTAAAATCTTCCAGTAAAGCCTGTGCTCTTGGGAAATTCCCTGCCCTGTTGTTCCTACAGGGCTCTGCAGATTTCTGTGCCGGGGGCTCCGCTGTCCCATTCCCACAGGATGAATGCCGGCACTTCCCACCTCTGTTGGTGGCGGGCACTGGGAGAGTGTCCCGGAGAAGAGGTTTCATGTTGGGGCTACCAAAGATGGGCACTGAAGGAAAAAATGAGGCTGCACACACAGAGTTCCATTCTGGGACTTGTCCGCCCATCTTTCTGGCGTCCCCCTTTCATTTGGGTTCCTTTGGAAACAGCGCCTGGAGTTTGTCTTTTAGTCCACTGGAATTCCCAGCATCGCACCAAAGCAGTGCCCTGATCCCACACATTCCCCACTTGTGGGGGGTCCCACTCCCCTCCCACTCGGTTTGGGGTCCCACACCCCTTTTGTCCCCTCTGACCCCCCTTTTCCCACTGACCTCCCCCTTCCCATCCCCCGCTCACCCGAGAGCTCCTCACCCACAGCCAGGGGGGCTCCCAGCACCACCAGTGCCCAGAGAAGTCCCCCAGAAAAGGGGTTGGGTGGGGTCCTGGGTGGACTCTGAATGGGATTAGGGGGTGCTTGGAGGGCCGTGGGGATCCCAGTATGATCCCAGTATGATTGCAGTTTCTCCCTGCATGGTCCCAGTTCCTCCCAGTTGCCTCCAGCACAGACCCTGTTAATCCAAGTATGATCCCAGTCCTCCCCCACCATGGTCCCAGTCAATCCCAGTTACCCCACTGCACATCCAGTCACTCCCAGTTGTCCCCTTTATAGTCCAAGTTGCTCACAGTATGATCCCAGGATGACCCCAGCACAGGCCCACCTGTTCCCAGTATGATCCCAGTTGCCCCAGCGTGGTTCCAGTTGCTCCCCTTCACCCCTACTATGACTCCACTAGCTCCCAGTATGATCCCTGTCACTCCCAGTCTCTCCCAGTATGTCCCAGTTGACCTCAGCATGCTCTCAGTCACTCCCAGTATGCTCCCAGTCAGTCCCAGTATGATCCTAGTCACTCTTGGTCTCTCCCACTATATCCCAGTTGCCCCCAGTGTGGTCCCACTCACTCCTGATTGCTCCCAGTAGCTTCCAGCATGATCCCAGTTGCTCACAGCCACTCCCAGTCACCCCCACTAGGGTCCTAGTTGCTCCCAGTATGATCCCAGTCACCTCCAGAGTGATCCCACTTGTTCCCAGTATATCCCAGTTCACAGACTCACAGAATTAATTAGGTTGGAAAAGACCTCTAAGATCATCAAGTCCAACCTATGACCCAACACCACCGTGTCAACCAGACCATGGCACCAAGTGCCACATCCAGTTGTTTCTTAAACACCTCCAAGGACAGTTGCCCTTCTCTGGACCTGCTGCAGCACCTCAATGTCCTTCCTAAACTGAGGGGTCCAGAACTGGACGCAGAACTTGACCTGTGGCCTCCCCAGTGCTGAGTCCAGGGGGACAGTCACTGCTGTGAGAACGCTTTTGTTCCACGTTTTCACGGCGTTTGTGACAGATCAGATCAAGTGACCTTACAGGGATGGTTCTACCCCTGGCACAGGCGGTGCAAGCCCAGCAGCTGTGACACGGGACGTGCTGAGGGAGAAAAGCAGCTGAAGGAGAAGGCCTCGGCCTTCATCACCCTCACTTAGGGGGGGCCGGGGGTTGCCAGACCCCCCCAAAACACCCCCTGCCTCCCCCCCAAAACCCTCCTGAACCTCCCCCCCAAATCCGACCAAAAGCCATAAGGGAGCTCGGGGGGGGGACGGGAGTGTGTGGAGGGGAATTTTCAGGTGCAAAGGGGGGTGCGAAGTGTTGCATGATGGGAAAAAGGCCTTTCCCCCCCCCCCGTGTCCTCTCCCACCCCTCCAGGGTGGGAGGGGAGTTTTTAGGGAGGTGAGAGGTGGTCGCCACTCCCCCCCCGGGTCTGTGGTGGGTTCATGTTGTAAAGGGGGGGTTGGGGGGGAATTCTGGAGTCTCTCACCCCCCGCACGCCCCCTGCCCCACGTGGGCCCCCCTCTCGTGTCGTGGTTGGTTCTGTGCCGTGGTGTCCGTGCAGTAAATTTGGGGTGTGTCCCCCCCCCGATGGTGTGTGAGACCCCCCCGAAACGGAGATACCCTCCAAAATGGAGGGTTGGGACCCCCAAAATGGGAGGGGGACCCCCCAAAATGGGAGGAGGGACCCAGAAATAGGGGGAGGAAGAAATGAGGGGGGGATAAAGTGAAAGGGGGGACCCCAAAATAGAGTGGAAATCCCCCAAAATGGGGGAGGGCTCTCAAAATGGAGGGGGACCCCAAAATGGGGTGGAAAGCCCCCAAAATGGGGTAAGGGAGACCCAAAATGGGAGGTGGCCCCTGCCCCAAATGGGAAGGGGGACCCAGAAATAGAGGGGAAAAAATGGGGGGAGGAGGGGAATAAAGTGAAGGGGGGGGGCAAAATGGGGTGGAAAGCCCCCTAGATGAGGATTCAAAAATAGGGGGGAACGCCAAAATGAAGAGGGACCTCAAAATGGGGGGGGACCCCAATATGAGGAGGGGGGACCCCAAAATGGGGTGGAAAGCCCCTAAAATGGGGAGGGACACCCAAAATGGGGGGAGACCCCAAAATAAGTGACCCCAAAATGGGGCCTGAGACCCCAAAAATGGGGGAGGAGACCCAAAAATTGGGGGGAGACCCCAAAAATGGGGCCTGAGACCCCAAAATGGGCGGGAGAGACCCCAAACTGGGGGGTAGGGGGGAGAAATGAGGGACGGGGACCCCCCAAACAAAAGGGGAGGGGTCATAAACTGGGGCTGTCACCCCAAAAAGGTGTGAGGGGAGGAGCCCAAAAAAGGGAGACCCTTAAATGGGGGACCCCAAAATAAAAGAGGAGGGGCCAGAGCCCAGACAGGAGGGGACCCCAAAATAAGGGGAGGGACCCCCAAAGTGGGGGGGAAGGGGGTGCCTTTCACCTCATAGAGATCCCTCGGCCCCACAGGGACGGTTCTGGGCCCTATAGGGACCCCTTGGCTCTATAGGGGCAGTCCTGGGCCCTATAGGAACCTTTTGGCCCCATAGGGACCTATAGGGCTCCTGGGCCCAATAGGGATCCATTGGCCTTGCAGAGACAGTCCTGGGGCCCATAGGGACCCCTCAGCCCCATAGGGACAGTCCTGGCCCATTGACCCTTCAGCCCTTCCCAGGATCC
>NW_020885140.1:32298-50179 GCF_003945725.1 Corapipo altera
TTAGGACTTTTAAACAGTGATTTTGAATGGAATATGTATTTGTGTGTGTTTTTAACGTAAGCATGTTTTATTTCTTGACTTTGTTTCAAGTTGAGGAAAAAAAAGTCTCCAAACAGTCACTCCTTTTTTTCCCCATCAGTGGTGACAATGGAAAGGATATCATGGCCAGTCTTCACGAACGAAGATTTGGGAAAGGTCATTACCCTTCCAGCTTGCGCAGTGGATTTTTTAGGTGAGGCACAGTGTGGGCTGAACTGAGCCCACCCTTTAATCCTGAGGTTCGTCTGCCGGGGGCCGAGCGAGCTGGGACAGTGGCAGTGAGGTCCTCAGGACGTAGGTTTGTTTAGAGTGACCTTCTCTTAGATGGATGGCCTTACAGGGCTGACGAGCTCCACCTGCCCGGGGAAGTCCCCTGACCCGGAATCGAGCCCAGGCCACGGCGGTGAGAGCACTGCATCCTAACCACTAGACGACCAGGGAGCCCCCAATGGAAAGGATAGTGACTTGAGAAAAAAAAACATATTATCCATAAATCCGTGTGTCTGAAAGGAAGATGCATTAAAACTGGTGAGAATATTCTTTAGTTAGTGGTTATCTAGGAGTCAATGCTGATTTCTGCAAATATAATTTAACTCTTAAACTTCTACCTCGATCTTTGGAGAATATGAGTGATGGGCTGCCTCTACTTGTTGTTAACTTCGTGAGGTCTTAGGTCGCAGAAAAGTTTAAACTGGGTCAGTTTGGAAGTACTGATTTTTAGGTTGATGGGCTTTCCTTTCCTGATGGTAAAGGCTGAGTGCTCTGCACTTCTCCAGCCTTATCCATCACCCCATTTCTCTGCTGCTTTGGAAGATAATTGCTCGTGACTCCTGGGTTGCCTTAATTCCTTCTCTAAGTGTTGTAGGAGGAATATGCCCATGTCTGGTTGGGTGGAGTGACTTGCTGTATCTATATTTCAACAATCCAGACTTTCTGTGTTTGAATTCTGTGTTGGTTCCCTTATTAAAGTAAATTGCCCTAAGTATGTAGGGATCCTTAATTTGCTTCTCAACATTGAACAATTCAATCTTTTCTAAACTGTGTTTGTCCTAGACATGCAGTACTCTTTATTTAATTTTTCTTCCCTTGCTTCTGGTGTAATTTCTTTTTGGTGTTTCCCATTTGATCCCTCTGTTTCTTGCTTTTCATTACACAAATATTTACTGTTCAGTTTCTTTTGATCCTGAGGTAATTAGAGAACTCAAAGATGTCTCATTATGCATTTTGGTACCTTTGTTTCTTACTGTAGATTGGAGTTACACCTTCTGCAGTCCTCTTCCCGAGAGGCTCTATTATCCAGTTTCCTGGTGTTGCTAAATGCTCCTTTCTTTAAAAAAGAAAAAAAAAAAGGTGTATTTTTCCTCCATTCTCTGTCATTTTTTTCTTACCTTTGAATTCCAGATTTAGACCCTCAAACAGCTCCAACTGTCAAGCTGAGTTCAGTGAAGCTTGTATTTTGAAAACTAATAGGATCATTCTGAGAATCTAAACCGAGCAAACTAAATTTTTTGCATGAGTGACAGAAGACACTTTTTTGCCAAGGCCTTTTAAGCTTCGGGAAGGTGCTGAGTTGAACAGTTTAATGGGCATGAAAGGCACTACAGGGTTCAGGGCAGCTAAGAGATGACGTACACAGCATAGCAAGACTAAGGTCCAGTCTTACAGAGCAATTCTGTTGACAGAGTTGTTGGTTCTGAAAACTACTTTGATATTAAAAGATCAATAAGAACTCTGGTATTACCATCTCAATTGTGTTTCTTATCTTTAGGTGGAGAAAACGAACAGTCAACAGACATTATCAGTGTTTGGGAAGGAGGCTCCATCAGCATAACTTTCTCAATCAGTGGTTTAGGAGAGCACGTGGGAATGCACTTGAAAAGTAGCAGAAAGACAGTCAATAGGATGTACTTTTCCAAGGAAGATCCTCCAAATATCTCTCCTGATTTGGCTGGTCGCACCGAGTGTTCAAGGCAAGGAAGGAATTACAGGACAACTTTGCACAATGTACAGGAATCTGACTCCAATATCTACCTATGCATTGAGTATGTTACAGTCAATGACCATCACAAAATACTGGATGGGAAGAGAACCTTAGTAGTGGTGAAAGGTATTGCAATTCCACCTTTTATGTCATGAATTATTAAATACAGATCTGTATTTTAAATCAAAAATTGGAAGCAAGCACAGTGGGAGAGAGAGTCTGACAGAACCATACCCATGTCTGCTCAGGTGATGAACAGATTTGAAGGAAATTGTGGGTCTGGTCCCCAAAATATTGAAGAAAGAACATTAGATAGTACAGTACCAAAAAAAACCCCATCCACCCTAGAACATCAATTTGTGACTGATTTAATTCTATCTACAGGTTTTCACCTCTTAGTCAGAGGTAGCTGCAGCAGTTTGGAAACAGTGATGACCTAGAGCTCTTTTTCCAAAACAATCTGTGAAATCTTTATGAATAACTAGCAGAGTAATGAGTCTTTTTTTTTTTTTTAATAGCAGTTTTTGCAAATCTCTTTTTTTTTTTTTTACCATTTCATCTTAAATGACATATTGGTAATTATTGGGAGCTGATGCTAGGCAGGGTCTTCAAGTTGGGCATGAGTGGGTACAGGCTTTTTTCTGTTCTTAATAGTTGATGAATGGGCACAAGTGCTCCCTTTGGCAGATTTTTGTGGTTGGGGGAACAATTTTTCTGTCTTTATTTTTTTTGCATTAGAAGAGGGTTTGAGTCCCCACTATTCTTTGGCAGCTTATGTACCCATCCTTCTGACGAGACCATCCGATGAGAAATATCTTTACCAAAACTTAGAGTTTTCTTCCTTTTCTGTCCCCAAGGCACATGAAATCTAACTGATTGCTGGATCAGCGATTGTAACTTATATCAATGAGGAACTATCATGTTCTTCCTTAGGCTTCTCTTTTCAAAGTTCTTGACTCTGTTTTCTCAAATTAATTCCATCTTGTTTATTGTGTACTGTTTCTTCAAATTATTTTATAAGTTACTTTATCTCTCTTTTTGATTCTGATCCTCTTCTCTAAAATGCTTGCCACTTTCCTTTGACAACCATGATACATTCTGTCTTCATTCCCTCATCCACATTAATGATAATTTTAAAAGGAAAAGACCTGTCCTCAGAGGAACTTAGTGGAATGTCTTCCTAGCTGGACAGCAAGCCATTAATAATTACTTTTTTGAACATAATTTTCAACATTGATGGGACTCACACTGTATGAGTTGATCCAGACCAATATTCCCCAGATCTTCCTATGTCTTCATCTCACTGGAGAAAGCAGTCAGTGATCCATGTCCAAGGACATGCTGATGAGGCTGTATTTCCTTAGAAGGGATCAGTATATGTATTTTTTAGGTAGGTACAGACCCTTTAGAACCAGGTAAACCTGTTGGTAAGTCCTACGTTCAGATCCTGAGGCAAGAAAATATACCAGGGTGTACTAAAATATATTCTTCTTCTCAAGGCATGTGTAAAGGTAGCCTGTTAAAAAATACTTTTTATCTAAGTTTCTGTGGTCTGTTCTTTCTGTCTGTGACCTCTGCATTTTCTCCCTAGTTAAAATGCACCAGGATAATTTTGTGATAGCCATTAATCTCTCTTGTTTTTAGCTAAAACTGGTGGGGCTTTGAAGCAGTCACTGCTCTATGCCAGCCCTCAGCAAGGCCAGTCTGTCAGCATTATGTGATGAACAGCTCATGTGGAGACAAAGGGATCTACTTGGTCAAGACTCGTATGCAACCTGAAAGTGTTCTGTATGTGTCAAATCAGAATGCTACAAGGATTTTACCTGCCTTTGCTGATCTCTTGGAGTATTCAAGGGAAGGGAAGCAAACCTACATGAAAATGACAGTGATAACTATGTCTGTGCTGAGGAGGTAAAACATGTAAAAATACCCGTCTCCTCTCAGCAAGTGACACCATGGTGCTGGTTAAAGGTGTGTTCCTCTTGCTTGTTTAATCATGGCTAACTATAGGCATGTTGTAATGCAAAAGGTGGACAAGAAGCTTGTGGAAATCTAGTCAGGACAGGTAAAGCACTAATCCCTGAGTAGACTTCATCCAGTACCTGGGAGAGTTTGGAGAATGGGCTCAGCCTCATCAGTGTCCTGTTATGCTTGGAGACAGAAACAGGCACTGTGTTTCCACCTGCCTTGTACAACCAACCAGAGGGCATTTCAGAAGAGAAAACTTGTTATAATCCTGCATCTTAAAAGAATTAAAAAAGGTCAAAATAAGATATCAAACATTTCAGTGTATGCGTGAATAATCTGTCAGTTTTAGGATATGAAAAAGTATTTTTAGCAGCAGTTCTTTGATCCTAATGTGACATCAATGTCTTTTAGAAACAATTCCCAATAACAAGTCTTTCTGTTTAAAAATAGGTCACACTGGGGAGCAGTTTTTAAAACCTTTATGTGAATTGGGACTGGAGCTGTACATAGTAACCTTGTAAGAGAGGTGAGGGAATGTTTGGAGGGGGACACAAAGGCAACAAAAAGTCACAGATAGCCTGATATCTGAAAGTAGCACTAGGAGAAAAATTCTGCCCCATTCTAGAAAAATCCTAATTTTTTTCCTTTACTGTGATTATTTATATTCATATACTGCAGAGAGAGCCCAGAAATTATTTGTCTCTGATAGATTCTTCTGCTCCATAAAGATTACTGAAAATTAACAGTGTATGATTCACAGGTTCCTGTCTTGTCCCTCCACATGTGGCTTCAGCACTGCTAAAAACCAGTAGTGCAACATCATTCTGTCAAAGCTCAGTGGCCCTGTGGGAACTGGTCTCTCATATCATCAGTAACAGACTAAGAATGAGCCTTATTTATGTAGGAGCTACAGTTACATCCAACTCCTGAAGGAACTTTTGGTGAAATTGCGTCAAACTGACAATAGAAAGTTAAATAAATAGGTTGACAATTTCCACTTGGTCCTCTAAAACCTCATTGTGTTGTGAAAGGAATTTTTAAAATATATTTCCTCTTCCAAGAGATAGATTCCTAAAGATGTAGATGGACTCCTAAGATGAAAATTGACTCCTTTGTTGGGGTCCTTTTCAGGTTCTGTTCTGAATGGCTGTTTTCCTTGTTTTGCAGATAAAAAAATACTTCAAAAAAACACCTCAAGTGTAGTTTATGAAGATATGTCTTACATATCTAGACAGAACACACTGGACAGAACCAACACCTGCTCCAAGGGCAGTGAAGCTTAAGCTGGGACCTTGTGTGCATCAGCATCAACTTTACAGGTCTCTCTGAGAGCTGCTTCAACAAGCTGATGCAGTAGTTGAACTGAAAGTGCTATCACCCACCTTTTTCAGTGGAAAGAAAAAACTAATTTCCAAAGCTTGCTATCTGCTTTTTACTTTTCTTTTTTTTTTTTTTTTGATAATGTATAGAAAATGTGGCAAAATGCAGGTACCCTGTACATGTGTCTGCAATTCAGTATGAAAAGCAGGATTTTTGGACTGTGCATTTGGCTGGATGCATCATATGGGCTTGTTTCTTTGATAAATAACCCTTTCAGGGAAGGTGGGATGTGCAGGCGAACACCGGGACTATGAGACTTGGAAGGAGCAGCTTTAGATGCGGACCCGCTGCAGCGGCGACTTCCAGGATGGAGCGAAGCAGAAGAACAACGGCCACTTGCATTATTTATTGTAGGGGTTTGTAACAGTTCGTTTGGATACATGTCCGGAATAAAGACAAGTGCCAGAAATATTCAAACACACAAACTATCTTTTATTACAGTGAGGATAATAATAATAGCAATAAACTTAACAATAGGAATCAAAAAACAAAAAAAAAAGGGATACAAAATAACTACCTTATTGGGTGACATTAAAACAAATACTACGAACAGCTTTTAATACAGAATTAACTAGTGAAAAGAGGGAGGGTTAAAGGGATACCAAAAAAGGGATCTTAACACAATATTATGGATAACTATTAACACAATATTGGTTAGTAAAAAGGGAAATTAAAGGGAAATATTATGAACAACTTATCTATATAACAATATTCAATAATAAAAGGGGGAATTAAAGGAACACTAAAAGGATATTAAAAAAGAAAAGAAAAAGAAAAGTTTGTTCTCTCAGTTACTTCCTATCAATAAACTGTGCTTACCCACACAGACAGGCCAGGGCTGTCAGGATCTGCAGCAGCTGGTCGGTACCCATACTTAGCGGGCGTCCCCGCGGAGCAACACAGTCTCGGTGGTAGGATGAGGATCGCTCGACCCAGCAGTCCAGACACCCCATTTTATCAGTTCCACATTACACTACGTAGGGCCAGTACCCAATATAAGGTGATGCCTGAGTGGCAGCCAAACACCGCCTAATCATTACCTAATGGCAACAGTCTGCGCATGCCCTACTTGTGGGGCAAGGGGCGAGCGACCCCTGCCCACATCATCTTCCTCCCATCATCATCTTTCTCACCCCTATGTATGACCTCTACCATTGTGTTTCAAGGGTAGATGTATCCATCTTGCAATATGTAGCAAAACTAAGGAAGAACTCAGCTCTGATAATAGGGGATATCAAGCTGACTTGCTAAAAAGCACAATGGACCTTACAATTAGCCTGTGCCATGAAGTTACATTGTACCATACTCTAGCTGGTTTCACATCCTAATATGATTCCTTTCTCACGCCTCTATGCTCCATTGATCATCCAATTTAAAAGTACCCCCCTTACAGGGTTGCCCCCCCGAGCGGTGTATTTTTCCCGACCCACGCGGCTCCCCCACTCTGAGCTGTGCTGTCTCCCCTCGCTGGATCGCGGACAAGCAGGAGACGTTGTCTCGCCCGCCTCTCCCCAAGTCCCTGTTTCTGTTCCTGGAACGCGGTCCTCCTGTATCTCCCACTGGTCAGTGGGCTCTCGAGCCACTCCCTTCCCCCCATACCTTGACCCAGTCGCGGTCCTTCTTCTTACCCTCCCCCTGAGCCCATATAAACCGTGGGAGTTTTGGAATAAAGGTCTTTTCACCACGGAACACCAAGTGGAAGCTTGGTCACTCTCTCCTCCTGCAAAAGGGGGACCGCGTGACTAAATCTCACTCCGGGAAAATCCAGCGGAGAGTCCACACTCAGATCCGTTAATTTTTCTCCAGGTTTTTTTCATTGACAACACCTTCTATATATTATATTAAGTTGATTCTTTCATTGTCTACATGAATAGTTTTGTGCAGCTACTTATCAAAGTAAATATCCCATCAATGATTCAGTTATAGAAACATGGCTCAGAGGCAGCTCCTGATTTTTGGGGCACCTTTCATCTCTCTCATTTTGCCTCTTTTGTTCTTCCTCTCCCTGTTTTTGTCTTGAAAAAGTTCTCCAGGATGTGTGTGCCTGGGAGTGTTTTCACACTCTGAGCTGTGCCCTGTGCCATGGGACAGGGGACAAATGCACCTTCCAGAGAAATCTGACTCTCCTGCTCGCAGAAACGATCTGAGTGCCCAGGTGAGATGGTGCCCAGGCTGCTTTGCTGGTGTGGAATGAGAGGGCCAGGCCAGAAAGGCAGAGGAGGGTGAGGGAGGAGACAGGGCCATTTGCAGGGGATGTGTGTGAGGCTGGGGAGATGAATGTCCCTGGGCCAGTGAAGGCTGTTCCTGGAGTCACCCCAGAAGTGTCAGGGCTCTGAGAGGGCTCCAGAGCTGAGCTGGGCTCCTGCCCTGCTCACACCCCCAGGGCTGAGCAGAGACACGAGTCCTTCCCTTGCACACACACCCAGTTCCTGGCAGCAGGGGTAGTGTCTCCCTGGCTCTTCCTGCCACTGCCAGGGGCTGGAGGCACCTCAGCCCTGTGGGGTGTCACCTGCTCTGCCCTGCCTTAGATGCCCCACAGCCTGAAGGATGGACACGGGCAGCTCTGTGCACAGAAGCACATCCCTGAGCTGCATCCAGGGGGGTTTCCCAGGGAATGGGACTCTCCAAGTGAAGTGACCTCAGGTTATTGCCTTTTCTACCAGTGTAAGGGGGATACTTTTGAATTAGATTATCAATGGTGCATAGAGGTGTGAGAAAGAAATTATACTGGGATGTGAAACCAGCCAGAGCATTGTACAATGTAACTTTATTGCACAAGTTAACTGAAAGGTCCATTGTGTTTTTTAGCAAGTCAGCTGGATGGCCCCTATTATCAGAGCTGAGTTTCTTTTTGGTTGGGCCCCATACTGCAAGATAGATACAAATACCTTTGAAACACAATGGGAGAGGTCATACACAGGGGTGAGAAAGATGATGGTGAGAGGCAGATTCTGTGGGCAGGGGTCGCTGGCCCCTTGCCCTACAGCAGGGCAGGCACAGACTGTTGCTCTCAGGTGATGAACAGGCGGGGTTTGGCTGCCACTCAGGCATCACCTTATACTGGGTCAGTACCCTCCGTGGTGTAATGTAGAGTTGATGAAATGGGGTGTCAGGACTGCTGGGGTGAGCGATCCTCATCCTGCCATGGAGACTCTGTTGTTCCACGGGGACGCCCACTAAGCATGGGCACCGACCAGCTGCTGCAGATCCTGGCAGCCCTGACCTGTCGGTGTGGGTAAGCAGAGTTTTTCTTTAATAGGAAACAACCATGAAAGCAATGTTTTATATCTTTTTCTCGTACCCCTTTAACTCCTTTTTTTACTAGTTAATACTGTATTAAAAACTGTTCATAGTATTGTATGAATGCCAACTGATAAAGTAGTTTTTTTTATTCTTTTCTGGCTTCTGGTTCTCTTTTTTAAGTTTTTCTTATCCTTACTGCAATAAAAGTGGGTTTTGGGTTGTTGGTTTTTTTTTTTTTTAGTGTTTGAATGTCTGTTGTACTTGTCTTTATTCCAGGTAAATATTCAAACGAACTAATACTTCACATTCCACAGTTCTTTTGCCACCTGTAACCAGTGACTCTGAGTTCCTGCTTCCCCAGCCCCAGGGATAGACTCCTTGTCTGCTCATTCCTCCACACTCTCTTCTCAGTGTTGGCATCTTAAAGAGACAAGCCCCTGAGAATAATTTACTTGTAAGTCTTCAATTCTTTTGTGGTTAATTAGACAGATCTCAGAAGTGCATTCAAAGTGAATATCTTGTATTAATAAAACCATGAGAAAAGATGTCTTCTTTGTGTCCTGTTTACTTTTTTCCTGTTTTTACATTGATATCAGCAATCCCTGGTCGATATTGATCCCAAGCACCTCCTAATTCAGTCTGAAGAGATACAAAAGTCAAGACCTTTTATGTCTGAGAATCCATCAGACTTTATCCCTATCCCCACCCCACCATTCCTTCATCAAACCCCTGGGACTCAAAGCAGCCTTGGGCAAATCTCAACTTCCTCCACTCAAGGTTGGGCGTGCAGGTTTCAGCTCCTTGGCACCAACTCCCACCTGCTTGGCTTGGAGAAAGAGCTGCCCAAGACACAGAGGGATGTTCATTTACTGCCAGCAAACAAAACCAAAGGATGGCAACAACTGAATAAAAAAAGAAATCCTTAATCCTCTGCTGTATATGAAGTCCACATTGCCTCCAATGAAGTCCACTTTGCACAGTAGATAGTCTTAGACCAATGGCAAACACCTTCTGTGTCAAGCACAGATCCCAAGATCCCCCAAACACTCCCTGCCCTGGATTCTGTCCATATTTGCCCTTTGCACACAGTGAGTCACACACTGAAGTCACAAGTTCCCTCAATCCACAGAGGGAAGAAAAGACAGAATGTGAATGAATTCGTGTGTTGTGCAGAGCTAAATCTGCACTCATCCCAATATTCTGGGCTTACTGGACCTTTATCAAACACATTCTGCAGCATCTGTTCACTGGGCAAACATCTGTGTGGATGGCCAGGTCCAAGGAGTGGTGGGCAATGGAGTTCCATCCAGTGGTGTTCCCAGGGCTCAGCACTGGGCTCAGGGCAGTTCAATCTCTTTCTCAATGATCTGCACAAGGACATCGAGTGCAGCCTCAGTCAGTTCCCAGGGGACACCAAGCTGGGGGGGAGTGTTGATGTGCTGGAGGGCAGGAAGGCTCTGCAGAGGGATCTGGACAGGCTGGATCCATGGGCCCAGGCCACTTGGAGGAGGTTCAACAAGACCAAGTGCCGGGTCCTGCCCTGGGCTCACAACCACCCCAAAGCCTGACCACGCCCTGCAACTGGTCCCTGCAGCCTGTTCTGTGTCCTTCATTCCTCCATTTCCAAGGACTTTGTGGGCCAAGGGAGCTCTGTGCTCTGGGTATGGAGGGAGCTCCAAGTGCCACTGGAGTGGGAACCACAACTCATCAGGTTTGTGTTCTTTGGGAGGTCTGGAACTGGTGACACTTAGAGCCACAGAAAGTTTCTCTTCATTGCCCAAAAACAAAAAGTAAACTCAATACAATTTATAAACATCCCAACTCTTTCCTCAGTTTTCCTCAGTCACAGTGAGCTGGAGAATGCCCGTCCTTGATGTCCTGGTGCCACAGCCCAGGGTGCTCCTGGCCTCCCTTGCTGCCAGGGCACACGCCTGCCTCCTGCCCAGCTCCCTGCCCACCCACAGTTTCTGACAGGGCTGCTCCCAGCCCGGCAGCTCCAGCCTGTGCCATGGCCAGGCTGAGTCCCCTGCAGGGGCAGACACTGCCATTTGTCCCTCAGGGATTTCAGTAGTTTCCTGCCCAGACGTGTTCTCCTCCTCCCTGAAGCCCTTCCCTGAGCCCAGAGGTCTGAGAGACCTTTCCAGGAAAGACTCAGGCAGAGAAGCCATGGAGTCCCTCAGCATCACATCAGTGTCTGCTGCAATTAAACCCCCCTCCCCATTGCACAGCAGCCCTGCATTTCCCTCCTGCAGCCTTGGTGTCCAACACAGCCCTTGAGGCTCTTTGGGCTCTGGACTTTTCCTGCTGCTCCCAACTGCAGGGGAGCTTTGCCTTTCCCACAGTGCCCCTGCACAGCCCAGGCCATGCCCAGCAATCCCTTGTCTGTCCCTGGCCTTGCTGTCACTCCCTGGCAGCAGCTCCATGGCCCCTTTGTGCCCCGCTGCCTCCAAGCTGGTCCCACAGCCCCCTGGGCAGGCCCAGCCCAGCACAGGAGCACTCAGGGTGGGGAAGGGCCCCTCTGACGGGATGCCCAGGGCAGTCCTTGGCCTTGGGCACCCAGGGCCTTCCTGTTCAGCCCCTCTCCAAGCTCCTGGACAGGCCGTGTCCCCTGTGGGGCCTCACAGACAGCCCTGCTCCAGGCTCTGCCAGGCTCTGGGCCAGCAGAGAGGCCGGGCAGGGCTGACCACGGCCCTGGCACAGGCCCTGAGCCCAGCAGGAGGATGGAGGGGGGCACAGCAAAACTCACCCCTAACCCTGGATTGAGCAGCCAGTGCTGGCAATGGCTGGGGAGAGAGGCTGGGGGGGAAAACTGTCCTGGGCCACCTTCCTGCTCTGTTCGTGCCACCAAGGGCACAGAGCAGCCTCCTCTCACTGGAACTTGCATGTTTTCAATGCCTTCCACAGGCCCTGGCTCTGCAACACAACCCCCCTGGGCTGAGTCCTCCCCCTGCACGGTCACACAGTGTCAGATACTGTAACAGTTTGTTGGGATACATGCCCGGAATAAAGACAAGTACAACAGACATTCAAACACACAAAATATCTTTTATTACAGTGAGAGTAATAAAAATAATAATCTTAGTAAAGAGAATCAAAAAACTAAAAAGAATACAAAATAACTACCTTATCGGGTGGCATTAAAACAAATACTGTGAACAGCATTTAATATAGTATTATCTAGTAAAAAGGGAGTTAAAGAGATACCAAAAAAGGATCTTAACACAATATTACGGATAACTATTAACATGATACTGGTTAGTAAAAAAGGAAATTAAAGAGAAATACAACAGACAGCTTATTTATGTAACAATATTAATCAATAAAAGGAGAATTAAAGGGACACTAAAAGGATATTAAAAAATTTGCTTTCTCGGTTGCTTCCTATCAATAAACTGTGCTTACCCACACAGACAGGCCAGGGCTGCCAGGATCTGCAGCAGCTGATCAGTGCCCGTGCTTAGCGGGCGTCCCCATGGAACAGCACAGTCTCCATGGCAGGATGAGGATCACTCACCCCAGCAGTCCTGACACCCCATTTCATCAGCTCCACATTACACCACGTAGGGCCAGTACCCAATATAAGGTGATGCCTGAGTGGCAGCCAAACCCTGCCTGTTCATCAGCTGATAGCAGCAGTCTGTGCATGCCCTGCTGCAGGGCAAGGGGCCAGCGACCCCTGCCCACATAATCTTCCATCATCTTTCTCACCCCTATGTATGACCTCTACCATTGTGTTTCAAGGGTAGATGTATCCATCTTGCAGTATGTAGCAAAACCAAGGAAGAACTCAGCTCTGATAATAGGGGATATCAAGGTGACTTGCTAAAAAGCACATTGTACAATACTCTGGCTGGTTTCACATCATAATATAATTTCTTTCTTATGCCTCTATGCTCCATTGATCATCTAATTCAAAATATCTCCCTTACAGGCCTTATGGCCCCAAAGGGACCCTGTTACACAGAGGATCCTCATGGAACAAAAGGAACACTGGGACACTGCAAAACCTTGTGGAATCAAGAGGCCATTAGGACAATGCAGGGCCTCATGGAACCAAGGGGCCATTGGGACACTACAAAGCCTCATTGAAGCCAAGGAATTCTGAGACTGTGCATCCTCATGGAACCAAGGGGGCACTGGGATATGCAGGGCCTCATGGAACTGAAGGATTCCTGAGACAGTTTGGAACTCCATGGAATCAAGGGGCCATTGGGACATGTGGGGCCTCCTGGAAGCAAAGGAACCCTGAGAGTTTTTGTGGAAACAAGTTAAGGCAGCTGCATTCAGTTAATCAGGATCAACAAGGAGTGCTTTGGCCTTGACTGGTGTTTTCGGTCAAGAGAGTGCTGTTTGCCAAGTGGAAACCACTTGGAACGCTCTGCATGGCAGCCTGTGTTTTTCTCTGGTGGTTGAACAGAGCCAGCACATGAGGCAAGGGGAATGTGTGGGATTCAGGGCACTGCTTTAGGGCGATCCTGGGATTTCCGGTGGACTGAAAGACAAACACCGGGTGCTGCTCACAAGAGAAGAGGAATAAAAGGGGACACTGAAAAGTGTCGGCGGACAAGTCCTAAAATAGAACTCTGTGTGTGCAGCCTCATTTTCTCCTTCAGCACCCACAGGAGAGGGGGCAAAAAGTGGGGGTTGGGACCCCAAAACTCTTCGGGGGAGAAACTGGGGATTGAGGGGACCATGAAAAAGTGGAAGGAACAGGGAGAAGGGTGGAAAAGGAAGGGTGGTCTGGTGGGTCAGATGGTCCCATGGGGGTCTTTGGGCACAAGGGGGTTGGGAAAGGGGGGTGGCCCCCCTGAGCTCCCAACTTACTGGGGGGTGCTGGGGGCTGCTGGATCATACCTCAGCCTTGGATTATGCCAACAGTTTCAGTTTAGAGGAATTACTGAGGTGTGACTGAACCACTTTTGTCCCCCAGGTTTTAATGATGGCAAATCAGATCTACTGATAGAAAGGAATTATTTAGGGCACCAAATAATCAGACAAAAGATCTTCATCAGAATTACTTACTGCACAGTATAAACACTAAAACTACCAGGAGTACAGGATAAGATAGAGCGATGATCTACCCTAAAGCAATCGTTGAAGCAATTCTACTAAAGCTGGCACAAAAGTAATTCTTAATTACAAATGGATGTAACTCCCTCAG
This sequence comes from Corapipo altera, assembly GCF_003945725.1. Classification (NCBI taxonomy): domain Eukaryota; kingdom Metazoa; phylum Chordata; class Aves; order Passeriformes; family Pipridae; genus Corapipo; species Corapipo altera. Next base: position 46,071 of record NW_020885140.1, read on the forward strand.
ACCAACGCTCATGGGAGATCTCTGTTCTCAACCTCCAGGAGTGACCTTGAGGGGTCCCCAGCCAAGGCAGGAACCTCCACACCCCTTCAAGAAGGGTTCTGTTGGAAGAACCTGTCCCTGTGAAAGGGGACTGGCCCTTTGTGGTCGAAAGGGATGGACTGACAGTCATTGGACTCCAGGGGTTGCCTCAGTATCAGGGGGTTCATTCAGGGTGGAAGCAGTGGCCAAAGCATTTCCCGCAGTCAGGGCACTAATAGGGCTTCCTTACTGGTGGGTCTGTTGGTGTCTGGTCAAGCGAGACCTCTGGATGTAGCTCTTCCCGCACTCCCCACACTTGTAGGGCCTCTCCTCGGCGTGGATGCGCTGCCGGTGGGTTACAAGGTGGGAGTTGCGTTTGAACTCCTTCCCGCAGTCAGTGCAGCGGAAGGGCCTCTCATCTGTGTGCGTCCGCTCATGCTCGAGGAGAATTGAGCTGGTCTGAAACCTGTCCCCACATTGCCAGCACTTGTAGGGCCGTTCCACAGTGTGGTTGGGGAGGTGGGAGCGCTGGTGGGCGTGGAGGTGGGAGCTGTTGGTGAAGCTCTTCCCACACTCCCCACATGAGTAGGGCCTCTCCCCAGTGTGGATGCGTTCGTGGATGTGGAGGCTGGAGCTGTCAGTGAAGCTCTTTCCACATTCCCCACACGTGTAAGGTCGCTCTCCGGTGTGGATGCGCTGGTGTTTGCGGAGGTTGCCACTGTTCCTGAAGCTCTTCCCACATTCCCCACATGTGTAGGGACATTCCCCAGTGTGGATGCGCTCGTGGGTGAGAAGGTTGGACCTCTGGTTAAAGCTCTTCCCACATTCCCTACACGAGTAGGGCAGGTCGCCCGTGTGGATACGCTGGTGGGTGAGGAGGTTGCCACTGTTACTGAAGCTCTTCCCACATTCCCCACATGTGTAGGGCCGTTCCCCGGTGTGGATGCGACGGTGGGTGCAGAGGGTGGAGCTCTTCCTGAAGCTCATCCCACACTCCCCACACGTGTAGGGCAGTTCCCCAGTGTGGATGTGCTGGTGGGTGAGGAGGTTGGAGCTCTGACTGAAGCTCTTCCCACATTCCAAGCATTTGAAGGGCTTCTCCCTGCTGGGAGGCTGCTCAGGGACCACCAGGTTGGAGCTCTGGCTCAAGCTCCGGCCGCCTTCCCGGCACGGGCTGAGTCTTTCCTCCTGGGAGCACCCTGAGCCGGCTTTGGAGCCCCTCCTCTGGGGAGATATCCTGGCTTTTTCCTCCTCACTGCCTTCCTGCACCGTGGAGCCCTTCAAAACGGCCTCTCCCACCAGGGTCTCACGGGGGGATTTGTCCTCCGCGCTCTCCGTCCTCAGCTTGGGGCCTGGGGCAGGAAGCAAGAAGGACAGGGAGGGGATTTGCCTCCGGCCCACAGGGAAGGCCAAGAACGTGCCCCCAACTCTGGCCCCAGCAGGACAGCAGTGGCAGTGGTGTTGTCCTGCCACCAGGGCCATGCTCGGCTGACAGAGCCAGCACAAGACCAGGGGAAAGGGGCACTGACTTCCTCCTCACCTGCCTGGGGTCCGCGCAGCATCTTCCTCTTCCCCACAGCCTCCTCCTCCATCTGCCCAAACTCTGGGAAGGAGAAATCCTGATGGGGGGAAAACAAGGGCTGAGTGTGTTGGCTTGGGGGTTCCTCCTGCCCAAGTCCATCTCTAGAACTCACCGGGCATCCTGTGCCCATAAAAACCTCCAAAACACCAAGATTCAACCCAGAAAAACCCAAAGCACTGAGATTCAGGGGAAAACCCCCTCAGAAATAGGAAGAAGACCCCCACACCCTCAAACTGCAAAAATTTGAGATTCAGATGAAATATACTCCAAAATATGAAGATTAGTCAAAAAAAATCTCTCTCAGAAGTTCCCCCTCTCTGGTCTCTCCCCTCTGGAGTTCGGAGGGTCTCTCCTGTCTGGGATGCTGGGGGTCCCACTTAGGGATGCTGGGAGTGTTGGGGGTCCCAAGGGTCCCTCTCCTCTGACTCTCGCCTTCGGGGTGCCGCATTCCCAGACATTCCCCCTCTCCAGGTTCTTGACTTCATTGTCCTGGGGATCCCAGGAGGCCCCACTGTCCAGGCTTCCCCTTCTCTCTGGCTCCCAGGGCTCCTCCCTCTCCGTGCTCCCCGCTCCAGGCTGCAGGGGATCCCCCAGCTCCAGCATCGCCCCGCTCTACCCTCCACACTCGACAGCTCCCAGGCTCCACACCCACCCCCAGCACTCCCAGGGGGCCCCAAAACCGCTGTGTCCCTCCTGCCGACACCAGGCTGACAATGGAGCTGGCGGGGTCTGACCCAGCAACACCAACCACCACTGCAGGGGGGGACCCGCATCCCCCCGCCCACCACAGGGGCTCTGCCCCCAACCCAGCCCAGCACCCCCAAAAAACACCTCCCACCCACCCCCAAGAGCCCCCAGGGGCACAGCCTTGCACAGGGGCCGGCTGTGCCCAAGGCAACCAAACAGCCCCACAGGTGGGGGGACACCACAGGCTGCCCCAGGGCAATGAGAGCAGGGAGCGGATCAGGCCCCCTGACGTGGGCGGACTCTGGGTTCAGCCTGACCAGGGGCAATTTGGCATCAACAGCATGGCCCCAACTGCTGGCTTGGCATAGGGGGCTCGAGCTCCCCCCTCTCCAGGCTCTGGGGGCTCTCGCAGCTTCCCCCTCTCTGCAGCCTCGCCCGCTCTTCAGGCATCAAGGCATGGGCACATGGAAGGACCCCCACGGCAACCCCGCTCCCACTGTCTCCCACTCCTGTTACACCCCTCTCCCACTCCTTTCCCATTGGCTCTCAAAACCTCAGCTCTCCCCAGCTCCTTTTGGGGGTGACTCACCGCCCCTCACGCTCCCTTTGGGGTCCCACCCACTCTTTTCGCTTCTCTCACCCCTTTCCCATCGTGGCTGCTCCGCTCACCTGGCAGCAGCAGGAAGGGCAGGGACAGGGGCGGAGCAGCAACAGCAGGAGAACAATCGCACCCCCATCCCGCGGGTGCCTGGGAAGGGGGAACTCATCCCAAATATCCTGGGGGGAGCGTGGGGGGTCAGGACATACTCGGGCTGCCAGCACAGATTTCCCTGCAAAGTCTGCAGGGAGTCAAGCTCTGCAGAGGAGATTGTGCCCCATGGATGGGATTGCAGAGGCTCCCTCAGGTCCCCAGCAGGAATCAGCAACCAGCAATAGACACAAAAGGCCCCCCCAAAGATTTCGGGGGGAGTGTCCTGTAGGGAGGGGACAGTGTCACCCCACCAGGGTGGGGCTGGCAAGTGGGAGGCTGCTCCAGGGGTCTGCAAGAGGCCTCGTGCTCTGCTCGGCCCCACCACTGCCTGGTCCCAACAGCCCCGGCTGCCCCCGGCCCTGGGCAGCTCTGCTGCCACAGGCTGTGCCCTCACCGTGGCCCTGCAATGGCCCTGCCTGTCCCTCACCCGTGGCCCTGCCCGTGGCCCTGTCCCTTGGCTCTCTCTCTGCCAGCTCAGTGTGGGGCACACGGGATGGGGGTCCCTCCCAAGCCCCCCGGGCAGCCGGCGTTGGCTGGGGGGATGTGAGGGCTGGGCCTGCTCAGCACAGCCCCGGCCTCGTGCCCAGCGCCTCTTTCCTGACCCACACAAGAGCTTCCCGGTCCCCCCAGGGCTCCCCTGCTGCTGCCACTGCTCCTGGCCCTGCCTTTGCTGCTCCCTTGGCTGGGGCAGCGGCTGCAGGGGGGGATGGCAGCAGCTTCAGCTCCACGGCACTTCCTGGGGGGAGCTCAGCCCGGGGGGGACGGGCAGGGACCTGATGGGGATGGACAGGGGCCCAGCAGGGACAGCCAGGGCCTGCAGGGGAAGGCACAGGGACAACCTGGCCCCCCACACTGCCAGGGCTGTCTCTGCTCCTCCTTGCAGGCTCCGTGGCCAGGCACAGTTTGTGTTCCTGGGTGCCCACCATCTCAGCACTTGCAGCCGCTCAAATCAGCGCCTGCAGCTCTGCAGCAAAGCCCCAACTCACCTGGCACACAGGGGATGGACACAGCACCTTCTCGGGGATGGGTAATCACAGCTCTGTCTCTTCCCCACCACGGGGCTCTCCTTCC
>NW_020885140.1:50279-52134 GCF_003945725.1 Corapipo altera
CTGCTCCTGGCCCTGCCTTTGCTGCTCCCTTGGCTGGGGCAGCGGCTGCAGGGGGGGATGGCAGCAGCTTCAGCTCCACAGCACTTCCTGGGGGGAGCTCAGCCCGGGGGGGACGGGCAGGGACCTGATGGGGATGGACAGGGGCCCAGCAGGGACAGCCAGGGCCTGCAGGGGAAGGCACAGGGACAACCTGGCCCCCCACACTGCCACGGCTGTCTCTGCTCCTCCTTGCAGGCTCCGTGGCCAGGCACAGTTTGTGTTCCTGGGTGCCACCATCTCAGCACTTGCAGCCGCTCAAATCAGCGCCCGCAGCTCTGCAGCAAAGCCCCAGCTCACCTGGCACACAGGGGATGGACACAGCACCTGCTTGGGGATGGGCACTCACAGCTTCTCCTGGGCATTCACAGGGTTGTCCTTCCTCAGCAGTACCTCTGCCTTGCACTTATTCTCAGCCTCACCTCAGGGCCTGGGCTCAAGGACAGGAACCTGCAGGGAGGGGACATCAAGTGCAAGCTCAGGGCTGCCTGCTTGCACTGGGCTGGGAGCTTCTTTCTCCTTCTAGAACCACCGCAGAACTTATCCTGCTTTTTTAACACCACACATTTACAGACTAACCTTGGAGATAGATATGGACAGACATCTCTATCACCCTGGGGATAGAGCCTCAAGCATGTGCTGCCATAGGAATGGGAATCAGAGAATCACAGAATCAGCCCAGTTGGAAAAGACTCTGAGATCATCAAGTCCAACCCTTGATCCAACCCGGCCGTGCTTCCCAGACCATGGCACTGAGGCCACATCCACTCTCACCTTCAACACCTCCAGGGACGCTGACTCCACCCCCTCCCTGCCCAGCCCATTCCAAGGCCTGATGACTCTCTCGGCAAAAAATTGCTTCCCAATATCCAACCTAAACCTCCCCTGGCACAGCTCAAGACCCAGCCCTCTTGTCCTACTGCTGCTTCCTGGTAGAACAGCCCCACCCCCACCTGGCTCCAACCTCCTGGCAGGGACTTGCAGAGAGTCAGGAAGTCTCCCCTGAGCCTCCTCTTCTCCAGCCTCTACACCCCCAGCTCCCTCAGCCTCTTCTCACACCACTTGTGCTCCACTCCCTTCCCCAGCCTTGCTGCTCTTCTCTGCACCTGCTCCAGCCCCTCCAGGGCCTTCCTCAACTCAGGGGCCCAGAGCTGGACACAGCACTCCAGGGGTGGCCTCACCAGCGCTCACTCCAGCCCAACAATCACTTCCCTGCTCCTGCTGACACACTCTTCCTCAGACAGGCCACCAGCCATTGGCCCTCTTGGCCACCTGGCCACACTCTGCCTCCACTCCAGCTTCCTGTCCATCCCCATCCCAGCTCCCTTTCTGCCTGCCTGCTCTCCAGACACTCTGGCCCCAGCCCGGGGGGCTGACGGGGCTTCTTGTGGCCAAAGGGCAGGACCTGGCCCTTGGCCTGCTGGAACCTCATCCCCCTGGAATCAGCCCATGGATCCAGCTTGGCCAGGTCCCTCTGCAGAGCCCTCCTGCCTTCCAGCACATCAACACACCCCCAGCTTGGTGTCACCTGCACATTTGCTGATGAAATGCCTGGTTCTGCAGCAGCTGCAGATGCTCAAGGGGCAGCAGGACCAAGTCAGGGGCCTGGGGGGCTTTGGGGTCCAGGAGGTTCCTGGGGGAGCTGGGGAGGGGCTTTGGGGACTGGGGGTACAGACCAGGACAGACCAGCACAGAGCATACAGACCAGTACCTCCTCATTGCTCCCCAGATCTCTCCTGGAGCTGGGCCACGTTGTCCTGGGACACCTGAGGCCCCCCCAGTGCCCTCCCAGTACAGCCCAGTGCCCCCAGTACAGCCC
>NW_020885140.1:52234-52512 GCF_003945725.1 Corapipo altera
CCCATCCAACACCCCCAGATCCCCCCAGATCTTCCCCAGCTCCCCCCCTCAAATCCCTTCCAACCCCCGCCAAGAGGGATCACCCGTCACCCTGGGACAGGAACACAGTGGGCTGTACTGGGGGCACTGGGCTGTACTGGGAGGGCACTGGGGGGGCCTCAGGTGTCCCAGGACAACGTGGCCCAGCTCCAGGAGAGATCTGGGGATGTTGGATGGGAATTTGGGGGTTTTGGGGGGCTTTGGGTGCATTTGGGAGAGTTAAAAGGTCTTGAGGTCAT
>NW_020885140.1:72512-94140 GCF_003945725.1 Corapipo altera
AGGATGGAGAGAAAAACACCCATGAAAAATGGCAAAAGAGAGGCCTCATCCACTTCTCCTCACCAACTGGGTCCCCACTGAGGCAGGCTGGGCATGAATGGCACGGAATGATGTGACAGGGCTATCACTGTGTCACTGTCTGTCAGGCTGAACCTCTGTGTCTTGCATTTTCCAGCCCACTGAAAGCTGAGCTGAAGCAGTGAGAAGTGGCAAAGCTGCAAATTGCAAGTCAGCCCCAGCAAGACCCGCATTTTAAAAATGTCCTTCTAACATTTTCCTTGCCAGCAGCAGTAAGTTGCTTGGCTGGGAAGAGGGATAAAAACACCTTTGGTCTGTGTAAAATTTAGGTTAGGAAACTTGCAAGTAGTCCTTGGCTTTTTTTTAGAAGCAATGAAAAATGTTGAGCTGCTGAGTAATCACTTTGCTATAACTAGAATTTAATATTACAACTAACTGTATAATTACTGTATATAGTAATGTTGTTATCCAGGCAACTTGGAATAGAGTGTTATCCTTTTAATTTATATTCTGTTACTCAAAACGGTATTTTTAAAATATAGTATATTAGCCATTGGAAGAAAGATTAATAATGGAATAAAAATATCAGCAGAAGAAACACATGTTTTCCTTCCAGGTTCAGGTGGATGAAAATCAAAATATTAACATGTTAAAACTGTACTGTAGATAGAAAAAGTTTAATTTTCTCATGAATTTGGCATATAAATTGCTACTAGGCAACCCACTTTTATGCTTAAAGTTTGAATCTATCCTGTGTGCCAACATGTCAACACTAATTTTTAAACTTTCCTACTCATTGGAGGGGAAATGTTTAAAAAATGCATCTTTTTTCCACCGCCAGCTTAGTCCTTAATTGTTTCATGTCACTAGAACCTTAAGAATGTATATGTCACATATACAGTTGGCCATTACTAATGACTTTATTGTTAATAAAATAATGGGTGCATATGACAGTCCCAGGTTGTTGTGTGATGGTCACAAGTACTCAGTCGCAGACACTGGAGAAACTGTGATGGATGACAGGAGAAATGTGCTTTGTTGGGTTGTATCTGCTCCCAAATCACCCCCAGGGACAGTTTCACAAAGGTGCATGTGACAAATAGAAACCCAATCGGGCAATTTCCAATCAGAATTTATTATATGATAAAAGCAAATTCAGCGCTGGGTGATCAGGGAGGGGTCCAACAACTCCCAACACCTGTCACACCCAAAGAAGACAGTTGTTCCACATTTATTTCCAGCTACTACATGAATATTCATTATACATAAGTATAAACATTACACATTGTTAGGCACATGAGTATAAACATGTTAGATACATAAGTATAAACATTACACATTGTTAGGTCATACATTCAACAGATGTTTGCTTGTTATCTATGCAAAGTTATAAATTTTAAGAAAGGTGCTATTATCTAGCTAACTAAACAAAATTCTCTCACTATAAATCCTACACAGGGTAAAAGGGAGGTAACTTGTCTTTTTTCTTTTCATAGGGGCCCAATTAAGTTTTACAATTTGTTTTTCTTTTCTCTCTCCAGGTCATATTGACCTTACACTGTTTTCTCTTAATTAGCTCGGATCATTCTCTCAGTTTATCACAGTGCAGAAGGAGGGTTTGATGTACAATTGAAGAGCTGAGTTCAAGGACTGTGGATGCGTTTTTGTGGTGCTGGTTGAGCAGCCTGGGTCCATCCGAGTGATGTCAGACAAAAGAACTTTGCTCCTGCAGGATTCTGTGTGTGGAGTGTGTGAAACGTTATTGTTCTTCTGGCAGGAGAAGAAGCTTTGTCTTCATTGCTGTGTCTAAAACGGGATCTGGGGCTTGTGTAAACTTCAGTGAAATCCAAAGTGAATCCATCAGGCGCCATGAAACCATCCCAGCTTCACCCTGCTGGAGTCTGTCCGGGTGCTCTGGTGCTGTGGTGTCGTGACGAGGGAAGAATGAGATGCTCAATATGAGAATCAGCAAACTTCGTTTATTGATCATTACTAATAGCTTAATATACACTTTATAATTAGCTCATACATATTGCAAAAGCTAAGCTCATCATTGGTTCTGCTTAAATGTTGACTTCATCCTTTACTCCCTAACATTGTTGACACTTAGATGTTAATTCTGTCTCTCACTCCCTTCCTTTGTTGACACAGGTGACTTTCAGTTGCTTTTTGTTTTGCTAATCACAGTGTCTTGTTTACCAGCCAACTAACACGTACAAGGGCACTGTAACTTCGTTATCTCAGATCTTCTCACAGGCATAGACAGGCCGTGTTCTATACTCTAACAGCTCATCCATAGCTTTAGCTATATCCATATGTCTCTGTCTTGCTAGCAAATCCTCTACACTGCGGCACGGTGTCATCCAGGGAGAATTTGAGCAACAAGGAACTGGGCTACAAGGCAGGTTTTACAAAACTGCTCCCCCTCCACAAAACCTCAGAAAATAAGTTTGTCATCTGTTACCAGAAGAATCACTGAAAACACCCTTTGTGCCACTCTGTGAACGCCAAAATAATGGAATTGTGTGGACTTGTACTGTGAGTAAATCAGGGATTGTTTATAGGAGTTCCCAAATTAGAAGCAAATCCAGATTACTCATCTGTGGTAAAATGTTCTGTGAGCAGGACTGAAATGTGCTGCACACACACGTTAGAGCACATCCTGGAAATATGGAAGATTGGAAAACCGATTTCAGATTTAATAGCATTTCAGTTTTAACAGTTCATTTAAAACTTGAAATAAAAATATGTAAATCCAAGGAGTTTCCCTTTAAAAATTACTTAAAACATTGATTTTCTGGGGTTTTTGTAATTCCATCTTATCTAGGTTTTGTAGAGGGCTCAGATGTGAATATTCAGTCTGCTACTTGTGACAATGCCTGACTTCACTTACAGTATTTTTAATACTTATATATTGGTTAATGTCATTCTCATACCTGTGATCTTAGACTTGTGTGATTCTGCTGTTGTTTATAACAGAGAATTTCCTTTGACTTCACTGTGAGAGCTCTCCATGGAATGATGAACAGTAGTAATAATATTAATCATTTATAGAGCACTTTATATGTTCAAAATACAGGATAATCTTTAAATGAGCTCAGCTTTGCTCTCAGATATGTGAGTGAACTCTACATTGATTGTTGTAGACGGCGGGATAAAGACACTTTAGACCAAAGAATTGATCCATACTTATCCAACTTTATTGCTGCGTGCTTTGTGCTTATAAAGGTCTAATAATTAGCCTCATACATATTACAAAAGCTAAGCTCATCATTGGCTTCTGATTACCTAAAACATATTTGCGCAAATGCTCTGTGAATGCTGTTTCGTTTCATACTCTTATAGTTACTTGTTTGCTATTTGCTCTGCTTTCCCATCCGCTTTATTCTATTCTTCTGTCACGTATGCAGTTTCACAGACACAGTGACCTTCCAATAGTTTTCCCTTACCGTGGGACCAGAGCTATAGCATCTTTCTCGTGTCCTCTTTCTATCAACCACCTTTCTGTGATACTCTCGACAATTGATTTGAAAAATATTGTTACCTGTCATACGATTTATTTTTTTTATTTTCTAGTCTTAGTGGGTATTTTGGAAAGAGTTTCTTTATTTTTGTGGGACAGAATATTGTCTTATCTTAAGTTTGAGATCTTAAAAGGTTTGCAAAGGACACGCAGGTTGCTGTGGTGTCCTCTGATGATTTCAGCTGATAAACTGATTGCTTCCAATCCTTTTATCTGTGAGGGGACTGCAGGCCATGCTGGAAAGCAGGTGTTACTGCAGGGGACTTTTTCTGCTGTATGCAATGGAGTTAGCTTATAAACTCCTAAGGTAAGCATTTCTCTAGTGAATTCAGAAATTTTTACCAGTGTATCATAGGCATAAGAATTAACACTAATATTTGGAGTTTGCAGTTATCCCACAACTTTTCTAGAAGATCAGTAATTTCTGAGAGCTGGCTCCTGTTTGCAGTACAGAGCAGTCAGCTCTGCAACTGCATGGTTGCTTCATGTGTTGGTTGGTTTATTTTCCAAGATTTACAAGTACCATAAACTGTTGCCAAAAGCAGGAGAAATTATGAATAATATTTTTCTCCCCAATAGCCAAAATTTCGTGTGTGTGTGTGTTATTGGTATAAATAGCGAGTTGTCTTTTGAGTAGGAATAAGACTTAGTTCCTAAGGACAGTGAATTGTAGCAGACACAAGGTCTAACATTTGTTCTTCTCTTCACTTTCTTGTTTTTTCCAAACAGATAAAGCACATTATTCTGTGGTAAATGATACTCAGATGTTCTACAGCAGCAAGGAATTCAATATATGGGTACTCATTGAAGGCCTGATTCCATTTTCTAACTCCACAGTGCAAGTGAATGCACCCAACAGCCAGGGCAGCTTGATAAGTGATGCTGTAACAATTGTCAGGCCTCCAGGAGGTGAGTATGAAAAAGTGCTTTTTCTGTGCATGTAACAATTCCACAAACACTCTGTTGAACAAAATGTTATTTTTTATCTCAGCTGAGGACTGGAAGTTCAGAAGAATATGTTTGCATTAGTAGTTCTCACTACCAAAGTTGTTCCTTTTGGCTTCCAATTTGTCACACTGTTAACTTTAGGAACTAGAGAATGAAAACAGTTGTATAGTTAACATATTGTGAAGGTGAGAGGTGTATTATGTACTTCATTTTTTTCCTGTGAGTGGTGGTGTATTCTATCAGGGACAGCTGATCTAGTCCAAGAATATAGAGAGACTCAGCTGCATTTTGTAACCTGTTTTAGAATAGAAGTTGGAAGTGCTGACAAGGAGCACTTAGAGAACTATCGACTTAGAGAACTTTTTTAATAATAGTGATAGAAACCATTGGCAATATATTGAACCGGAACCCACAAAGTTCTTTAGTTGTAAGAAAGTCAGTTACAATGTGCTGATTTACAGTGACTGAGGCTCCAAACCCCTCTGGCTGTTATCTTCATAACAATTGGAAATGAGAGAACTGAGCAAATACACCCTGAACACTGTGAGTGTTTTGTTCTGTGGTTTTGTTTTGCTTGGTTGTTGTTTTTTTTGTCAAGAAAGCTTTTCCATTTCTAGCTGGTGTAGGTGTGTCCCTTTTGCATTCCCTTTTCATGGCCATCCTGGAGAATTAGCTTTGGTTGAATAAATGCCAATGGAAACAATTAATTTAAGCCAGTTTTGAATTGTAATGTGAGAACCCAACAGCTCTTGATCTTGAGAGATGTGTAGGTGTAGCTGTGGAGTAAGAACAGTGTAGAGTGACATCCATACCATTTTAAAGGAAAAGAAAAACAAAACCAAAGAAAAGAAAAATCCCAAAACCTTACTGCGCAAAAATAGAGTTAAACTTGAAACAGTTTGCTTGCAAACAGCTGGATTAGGTTTGGGTCCAAACCAGCAGAAAGACTTCAGGAAAGTGAGTAAATACAATACAGAGTTTGTGTGACAGATTACTGAGAAATAAGGAAAAGATCCATTTCCAGCACATTTTATACTTTTCCAATTTTATTGTCAAGTTACACCTAATATTAACAAATAGACTTTGTTATAGAATAATAAAACTGCATCTGAGTTTCATTACTCATTTAAGACTGAGCAGTAAGACAATGTTATTTCTAATTCCAGTGCCACATTTTAATTTTGCACAGCAAAATTTGGTAGTGAAAATGCTACCAAATGACAAAGGAAAGGATCTTTAAAGATAAGCAAGGCTGTGCACAGGTTTATGACAGCCATTCAGATGGACTTTCTTTCATCATTAGATTGTTGTTGATTACAATTAGAAAACTTACAGCTTTGAAATTATCTTTTTTATGATCTTGTGGTGGTTTAAAAGCAATACCTCGTTGGTTAAATAGGTTTTTAGTTCATGCTTTCTTTCAGTTAATGCTCTGAAAACGTATTATCCTGATTTACACATAAAATCCTGCTGAAAAGCACGTGGCATTCACTGGGATATGTGTGTTTAAGTAGAATGAAATTAGCAGTGAGAGTTATTAAAGAAATCTTCCATACTCTTGTCCATGGACTGTGATCTGTAGTGAAAGGAACACTGAAGCCAAGAGGCCTCCTTAGAGGAATGAATATTCAGTAAACACAGCAAACTGATGTTAGGTCAGAATTAATTAGGAAAAAAGATCAAACCTGGATATACAAGATTTTTCCCTGTGAGACAGATTTGCTTTTCCATTTTGCTTAGTATTGCATTGAGAGTCACATCATAAAACTTGTTTTGAAAGTTTTCCTTTATGTCAAATTTCAGTCCTTTGGATACATCAGTTGTTATTCTCTCTTCTCTTTCTCCTCCTTCTTTTTCTCTCTCTCTTTTCTCTCTCTTCTTTCTCTCTTTTATTTCTCTCTCTCTCTCTCTCTCCTCTCTCATCTCCTCTCCTTCTCCTTTTTCTCTTCTTTGCTTCTTTCCCTTTTTTCCACCAGGATTCTTTTCCAACTGGTTTCTTTTTGTTCTGTGTCTTCTGTTTCTTCTTCATTTTTCTTCTCTTACATTCTGTTATGTCACTTCATGTGAATTTAAAAATGAAAAAAAAATTAAAAGTATTTTTTTAAAAACTCATTGTGAAAAAAATAACATTTAAAAATATTTCAAATTCTCAAATATTTGCATGATATCTATCTCACTTCAGGATAATATAATCTCTGATTTTGATGGAGAGCAGGAAATGTTTTAAACAAAGTTCTTAAATGCAAAATTGCCACCATTTCCTTTCTAGAGGCAGTTTAAGGAGACAGCAGGATAGAGCAGGGAGGAGGAAAGAGCTCTCCTACATCTCTCATCACTGACCCAGCTAATTAAATAGTGTCAGTGGCCAACTTTGTATTGTCCATTCCAGTTCCTTTTGTCCAGACAGATGATTTCATGGGGATACAAAGGTAGGATTGCAAAAGTGCTTGTGTGGAAAGTTGGGAGTTGTTCTAATGAAACCAGAATTCTTCCCTAAGCTCTGCAATATTGAACTGATTGTCATTTTCATTAGTGCTACTTTCTTTTCTTCCCCTCTCCCAGGCTGTTGAGCACATCTTTCAGTGAGCTCACCCTGTGTCTATTCTTGGTTTTGGATGGGTGTTGTGGATGGCAAAAGATGAGAGAAGTGAGTCTCCTTCCTGAACAGTTGTGTCTTCAGACTCTGGCAATGGGAGGCACAGAGGTGCCCTCTTTGCTGCTCCCTTTCCTAAAGTGCAGCCAGCTGGGGCTCAGCCGGACCCCACAGATCAGAAAGGGCCACCTCAAGGTTGCTTTAAACTGAGGCTTAATGGAAGTCCCTGCTCATCAAACTGCGGAGTTTTCCCAGCAGGCAGTGACACTCCAACTGTGTCCTTCTCTTCCGATTCCCTCCTTCCCTTTGCCTCCACCCCCTGTGCTTTTGGGGCTGGGCAGATCTCCCCCAGCTCCAGCTGGGCCCTTTCCATGCTGCAGACATGTGACACCTGCATTGATCAGCTTTGGGGTTGCTTTCTGTCTTCTGGAGCTGCACGAGACAGTTGGGACACGAAGATCCAAACAGCAGTTGGAGTTGCCTGGGAGAACATGGATGGTTTTGCTTGCTTAGGGAGAGCCAGGTGAGAAAGGGAAAACTGCACAACAGTTTGGAAGAGCTGACTGATCATCTGTGAGCAGGGAATTCACCTCACTGTAGAGGTCTCACTCCAGGTCTTTCCAAAACCTCAGCCTTAGCATGAGATCCAGGCTGTGCTTAAGATCTCTGGGAAGAACTCTGTGGTAGAGGAGATTTCCTGCTGCAAAACTACAGCTTACTTATACTTCTAAAAAAAGAAGACTATATAAAGATGGGGGAAATGGGTCATGTGAAATCTAGCTGTAGATTATCATTTAAAATTACTACCTGCAATCACATTAACCCATTTTAGACCAATTTCAGTTTTACACAGAAAAAGACACAATTTAGATCAAGTATGCCATTTTTATATAGTCTCAAGGGTAATTATGCTTGTGTTTTTTTTTTTTTTTTTTTTTTTGGTTTTGGTTTTCTTTTCATTCTGTGTAAATCAACTGGACTTTTCAGTACTGTAATTAAAGTCAACATTATTTATGTGACAAGTTGAATTCCTCCTGTTGAAGGAATTCTACGATAAAATGACACTGAAATTCCTGGTGAAAACCTACAGGAGACATTTGAAAAATCGCACTGTGAATTTTCTCTTTCGAACCATTTTCCAGATATATGTGAGTACTGGGAATTGGATCCATTTTTGTGTTACTTTACTGCTATGACTTGCACTGCTTTTCTAAAAAGCTCACTTTGTAATATTTTTTTCTTTTTGACAATTCCTGCCCCTACAGTTTTGAGAATAAAATGGCATTTTCATTAACTGTCAGCGAAGGCAAATATCTGTGAGTTGTTTGTTTGTTGGTTGAAGTTTTTTTGTCATGTCATTCTGTATTTTCTGCAGTTGAAGCATCTGGATTATGGAATTTAGCCTGGTCATCATAAAGCACTTGAGTGAAGGGACAGGGTTTGAAGGTTTGAGCCACTTTGCACAGTTGAGGAAGCTTTGAAGTTCCTCTGCTTGCAATGAACTCTGTGTTCCTCCTGCAAAGTTCTGTCACCCTCTTACATTTTCGTCACCTTTCCAGATTAGGGGAAAAAAAAAAAGCTTAAGTGGGGGAAAATGAAAGTTCTTTTAAGATCTTGCTGAGGCTGAAATGTAGAGGGAATCAAATCACTGCTTTGTTCCTGTCTTTAGCTGGGGACAAAACCAGAGATGATCTTTCTTAAACATGATAGCCATAAAAGTTATTTTGCTTTCTTTGCTGGTTCTACTTACAGTTAAAAATTACTCTGTGGGATTTTTCTCTGTAGTTTTGAAAAGGTCTGAAGTTGAACTTTAAAAATCTGAAATTTTGTATCTGAATTCTTGAAACCCTTTGCACAATTAAAATATTTTTCCTTCCTATAACTTGTTTCCAACCAAACATTAGCTTGGCTACCATATAAAAGGGGATATTCTTGTGCTGTAAGGTGTGGAAAATGTAAATACCTGCCAAATTCTGAGACAATGAGACACAAAGGCCACTGAGAATGAAGAGAGAAAAGGAGAGAAAAATGGAAGATACGGCAGTTTATTCTTTTTAGTAATGATAGTTGCCAAACATACCTTAATGTCTGAGATTTCTGATGTTTGTTGGCTTTTTTACTGTCATCAGGTGAGTGAATATGACCTTTATGCAAAATAAACCGAGTACAATTTTTTTTCAAACTAAAAATAACCTCTTAATTTTCAACTTGTGTTAAAGAAACCTTTTTCCAGAGTTCTCTGCTGTCCTGCCATATAATTGAAGTGAAGGAATGAAAAGATACTCAAATATGTCAGTCACGCCAAAGCCAAGGAAATCAAGATTTGGCCTTTTGCCTGCATTTTATAGAAAAACTGTCACGACTATCTCCCAAATAACTTTGATAGAAGAAAAAAGAAAACTGGACTTGAGTTCAGTTTGTGTTCCTCTCAGGAGATGTCTTTACTGACACCGTCCCTGCTCTTCTGCACTCACAGGGAGCACTGTGACTTTGTTTTTCATGGTGATTTGCTCCCTTCTAGCCCAGTCTTCAGCCACTTGGAATTTCTATATAATCAGAAGTTCTACTCAGCTTTACTGAACAAGTGGGAAGCAGAACTGGCACACAAACTCTCCATAGTCTGTAGTGTATTAATCAGTAAAATTCTCCCAGTTTTAAGCAGAGAGTTGTGCTATTTATCACAGCAAATAAAGTAAGGAAGAATTAGTAAAAATGGGGCAATGCCTGTAATTTCTCTGCATATATCTAAAATATTTTTTATTGTGTGAACTCCCTTTCATCACTTAACATTTTTGTCTCAATTATTTGCCTTTTCTGTGACTGTTTCAGAACAAGGGCTTTTCTGGTCTTGTTCTCACAGCTGATAACTTTTATTCCTAGCATCAACTCTCTTTCCTGCTCACCACATTTTTAAGAAACCTGATTTTTATGATGTGGTATTGCTGAGCACAGTATGAGTGAAGTCTTGCCAGAGATTTCATTACTACTTCCTTACATTTACATCCTACATTTATAGCACTGTGTTGGCTTTTAAATTTATTCCTATAGTTGTTTAGCCATTTATGGACAGAAGGCCACTATTATATCCAAATTCTTGAGCACATGCTTTCCTCTACTTCATTTCTACACTTTCCTTGGCTGTATTTGTAAAACATGTACTTTAGGAGTATTTTTATTTTGAGCGAGAGAAAACTTTTTCTCCATTTACAAACTTATATGCGAGCAATTGAGCAAGGTTGCCAGGTGTTTTTCTTTCCTTACTTTTTTTCTCTAGGGTATTATTACATGGAGAAACCATGGTAAGGAATTACCATCTGATCTGAAATACAGGTTTGTCCTACACTGAGTACCTGATCAAATGAACCAAGTACATCATCAGAAGATGGATGGTCTTGTGGGTAAGGCTCAACCCCCATACACTGAACTTTATAGCACTTCTACAGGCTTCCTGTGGGCTTGTATATTTTGAAGAAAATGTTGTGTCATGAAGAAATCCTTGGGTTAGTGCCAAACCAAGGCTGCATGTCCACAATGAATAGTGCAGTGCTGGAAAGACATATTAGTTTGAGACTTAAAAGCAATACAGTTGTACTGGCCTGAGTATAATGAGCTTCTCAGCCAGGTGTATTAGCTGTAATACAGCACTGATGGAAATATCAGCTCCCAGTTTTCAAGACAGCCTGACCGTGGGTCCACTCAAGTCAGGCAGTTTTGAATATTCCTTGTTCTGCCAGAGGGATATTTGTTCAGGGACTTTCAGCAAGTGATTTCACTCTGTTGCTATTACTGTGCTTCCTATTACTCTTCTACAATATTATTATTTTGGAAAACTGATGGAAATTAGTTGCTCTCTGCATCTGATCTATCTAGAAATCCCTTTCTTTTTATGTATTAGAATAGGACCTTGAGTTGAAGCACTCAACAAGAAGATCCTATATAAATTCTTCTGAAACTGTTTTGAGAAATGTACTCATAAGTCAAGAGTCACTATAAACATATTTACATACGCTGTCAAAATGGATAAATTAACCTTTCAAACCCCTGTGTCAGTCTGAACTTCATGATGGTTTAGGTTACAAAGCTGACTGGAAGCTGTATGGGAATGCAGTATAATATCCTATCACAAGCCCAGGCTAGTGATGGCACGTTGCCATTCTGAGAAGCAAACAGGCACATTTCTGTAAGGACAATGAATGGCTTTTGCAGCAAGTGGTGAGAATTGTGCCATTGCACAGTCAGCAAACATCCCCCCCAACTCCGGGGCTACAACTGGGCCACTGCCGTGGGCAGGAGAATGACAAACGGTGTTCTGAAGTGAGCCCACACCAGAGATGAGGCTTCACTAGCAAGAACTGGTGCAACATTTCTCAGCAGAGTGTAAACTGAGGCCATCTGACATAACCTCAGCCACGGGGTTTTTTTGGCCTTGGCCTGGTATTATTATCTGTAGTTGTCTGTTGTGCAGGCATTGTCATATCCTATTTACTCATGGCCACCTTTTGTCTTTTTCTTCCCAGTTAGACTTGCCTAGACTTGCAGATCATCCTGGAAGGAGGTACACTAGTTTAGACAAGGCTTTACTCAGTTAGACACCCTGAAATATAGAATACTCTGCCAAGTTCTTGTGTGTACATGTTGTGAAAGTATTACTTAGTTACATTCAACTTCAACAATAATTTGGACCTTCTTTCCAGCTCTTGACAAAATAAAACAATTTTTAATTGATGAGCATTGGAATGAATGAAGTCTGAGTTCCCAGACTTCCTAAATACAAGGGTTACTATGTTTTTCTCTCTTGCTATTGATCAAAAACTGTTGAAGTCTTTTTTCCCAGCTAGATGCAAATTTCTCTTTTGCCTGAGCACTATACTGTCCAGTAAAACAAGAGTTCATGCTCTAACATTTCCCTCCACCAGGAAACTTGGTAATGAAGTCCTGTTCCTCTTCTTGGTTATCATATGCTGCCGTATTATTGGAAATGTGCCACCATAATAAGAAATTAAGGACAATAAACAGACTGGAAGCACACTTGAAATCTGTCTTTCTTAAGAAAACAAGAAAAAATATAGGATTTCTATCTTATATGAAATTCTATATTTTGATACACATTCAAATGAAAAAAATTGAAGTCCTAAACTTCACAGGGAAATGAAAATCATACAGTCTTTTGATTAAAAAGATTTTGTTTTGTTTCTAGTCAAGGTTACCTTTAAACCTGACAGAAATCCAGTGGTGATACCCTGAATTGACCACATATTAGAGGCAGACCTCTGTAATTTCTTTCTCCATATACTGAGTTGCCCAAAAAACCCGGACTTTTTTTAGTGGAAAAAAAGCCCCACTTAAAACATCTGCAAAAGCAAACAAAAACCCTACAAATTTGTATTGCCTTAGAATATAAATGAGAATAGTGATTTTCCAGAGAAAGATCAAAGTCAGTAGATCAGGAAGGAGGACTTAATATTTAAATCTCCCTTGCACTCTGCATCTTCACTTGCCCTTTGGATTTCAGTTCACTTGTGGGGTTTATGAGTCGCAGATCACTCTAACCAGTCCCCTCTCAGCAGGGCTTCTTCCAGCGCTGTACAAGTTTGTTGCTGTCTCCCTCCTCTCTGCAGGAGTCCCTCAGTCTCTGCTGCTCTGGCTTGCAGTTTCTGGCTGTGACTCTCCCCCTTCTTGCAACCCTCTTGACTTTCATTGCTTTTCTCCCTGGCTTATCCTCAGTTCATCCCCAGGAACAGCCCAAATCAAAGCTCCCACCCGACCCTGGCATTTTTGTCTAAAAGAAATGCAACGCGAGAAAAAGGAACAAGCAGATGAAAGAGAGTATTTCCTTCAGAGGCCCAAGGACTCTGCAGTGCTGGGATGTTTGCAGCAGGGTTCTGTGGTTTGGGTCCTGACCTGGGTTGCCGTCTCCCAAACTGGGAACAGTGTCATATCCAGCAGCTCCATCTCTGGGAACTCCCCAGGTGCATGCGAAAACTGAGGAAGGCACCAGTGCAGACAGGAGACACCAGTTTCCTGGCAAACAGGCAACCGTGGTGTTGGATAGAGAAGTAACAGTAGCCCCACAGAACTTGCTTGGTTTGTGGTTTCTAAACCCTCCTGAAATGCTACGCTTGAGTAAGTCCCAACCAAAACATTTTCAAATGACGTCTCTTTGCAAACTGCTTGCACTACAAGTTTTATTTTAACAGAACTGTCTTCTGATAGGGAAGTGTTTCATATGCAATTTCTTTAATTAACTCTAGTAAGCACATTATGTGCTTGTGTTCTGTATTTCCCTTTCCCCCCAAACTGCTTCACTCTCAGCAGTTAACTGCCTAATTGCTCCTGTAATGCCTTCTTAATTCTTGTAAAGATCTTATCACTTCACCTGTAGATTTCTGAGTAGCCTCTTTTTCTAGTTGATCCTGTAGTTCCTTCATTGACTCTTGAAAAGATCTTATCACTTCACTTGTGGATTTCTGAATAGCCCATCTGTCTTTTTATGTTGTTTTAAGGACAACACATAAAACAGCACCTACAAGAAGTTGTCCTACTCCAAGGCCAGACTTCAAGAGGGAATAATCCCCATATAACTCACCCTGAGGTGTCATTCCTTTTGACTCAGTCATTAACCCAGCTCAGGTTAATGTCTTTCTCCCCCTTAACCCTCTGAGGGTCAGCTTGACTCTCTCCTGGAAAACCTTTCAACAGGTACCAGAGAACCTTTCAACAGGTCCAGGCTACACCAGAAAGCCTTTCAACAGGTCTGATGTGCCCGGGTCACACCGAGACGACAAAAATTATCACTATAATTTCATAATGAAGGGCGGTCACCATTTGACTCACCCTCGGTTATCAGTTTTGGACTACACCGATCACTACATCAAAAAGATCCTTGTCCGTGATGCCAAAAATGTTACAACCCACCCCAGAAAAGGGGGGGGGGGGGTAACCCAGGTTCTTATTAATAAATCCCTTTGGATGGATTAGAGTGAAATGACACTAAATAATTGGTGTTTGAAAACTTATATATGTAGGGTTTATTTTAGAACAATTTTGTTTCAAAGGTAAACAGGTATGTTGCCATTTTGGGTGTTATCATCTACAGCAATATGGCATAAAGATAACCTTTAGGAAAAATGCATAAGGGAGAGAAAGGAAAGACAGGACAAGGGTAAGGGAGAGTAAGGGAAAGCAAAGCTGAGAGTGGAAAGATGTCTATAGTCACCGCCCACGGGGTCCAGAGATGGAACTTGGGAGTTGCAGCTCCAATGTCTGTCAGTTGAAGTGGTGGCCTTGATCCACTGCGGGTGGGGGAGGGAAGCCCCCACACTCCAAGAAGTTATGAGTTATTATATCCATGGACAGTGTCCCGGGCCGTGCCTTGAGCCTCCAAGGTCTGCTGGGCCTGTGCAGAGTTCCCGTGAGGGGCCTGGTAAACACGTCTCTTCTCATCTTTTCAGGGCTTGACACCTTCAGCAGCACTGGCGGGGGGATGGGTCCAGCTGCCTCTTCCCAGCCTGCAGAAGTCCCCTGGCAATCCTAGAATGCGTAAGTCATGACCCATTTCAGTCTCTAACAGCACAAGGTCATGGCTGTCGGGATTTTGAAGGTATGTGTTGTATGAACCATAGTGATCATTCTGAGTCCGTTCATGCCAGCACTGACAAACTAAAGGAACGAACCAAACAGCTATGCAAAGATGATAGCAATGACTTTTGGGGATTGTTTACCTGGCTGAGAGGTTTTGGAACTGAGCCTTGGATCAAATGATTGTTGGTGTTGGGATTTCATGTGTTGGAAGTATTTGTTTTGATTTTGATCTGTGTTCCTTGTTTATTATCTTGTGTTCAACGAATGATTGATCATAGTCTTAATCATGTTATGACCATGCAGATGAATACAGTGTTTGCCCTGCAGCTGTTAAACAAAACAGGGGGAGATGGGGTGGATCATGGACCAGAGCAGAACTTAAAGGGTTACCGAAGCAGAGGACATTGCCAGAATGAAGAGAATGTGGCAGAAGGTGGGAGGAACTGTCTACAGTGTGCGTGGAGCCAAAGGTCGTGTGATCCAAAACAAGATGATTGAAGAAGAAAGCGTGTTGAAAACTGATAGGTGTAAAGATGGGCATTAGTTGTTAATAGGTAGAAATATGCTCACTGTAATTTTATAGGGCCAGGTATTGCTTGTTGATAGGTTATAGATGAAACTAATTCTTCTAGAAATAGAGGCCTGAAATAAATAAATTATTCTCTTGCATCTTACTAAGGGAGTCCATGCCTTGCTATGGACTATATTTGCTACAGCTGCCCCTGGGGCATCAGAAGTGGTGCTGAAGCCTCTTTCAGCCCAGCCCCGGGTGCAGTTTTCTCATCCCCTCACCGAGTGCCCACTCCCCCAGCCAGCATTGACCAACCAGGGTGTTTGGCACACTTGATTTGGTGGTTTGGAGAAACAGCTTTGGGTTGGCAGGCGGCCAGATAACCTCGAGTAACAGCCCTGGCGAGGTGCCCAGACTGGCAGGGGCCAGGGGATCGCTGCTCCACGGAACCAGCTGGAGCTCCGGGTGAACCCGAGCTGAAGGGTCTGTGACCTGTGGATGAGTCCGGCATAGAGCAGCCCGGGAGGAGCCCACACTGGAGCAGAGGATGCCCAAAAAAAGCCGAGAGCCCGTGGGAAGCCCCTGCAGAGCCGTGGGAGTAAAGCTCTGGTTTCCAGGGCTGCCCCCCGCCCCACCGACTTCTTGGGCACCTCCTCAGAAGCGCCCCCAGACTGCGATGGAGAGAAGAACTGCAGCTGTGACTGATGGGCACAGGGAGGAGAGAGACAGCCAGCAAAGAGGGCTGGGGGCGCGAAGGAATAAGCTAAGACGGTTACGGGATAAAGAACTTGTGCCGAGGTTTCTTAGTCAATCGGAGCGATCTTGTGGCGCTTCTCGGCTCGGCGGGGCCGGGGAGGCGGCAGTGGGACACGCGGGGCCGGGACTGTGCGGGCGGACCCAGCGTGGAGCCCGAAGGTTGAGCGGACCTGCTGGGAAACAACTTCCTGTGCCCCCCGGTGCCCGCGGGCTCGGCAGTGCAGCTCTCCTGGTGGCAAGGGGCGGCGGAGACCCCTCGATGCGGCTCCTCACTCCATCACCTTCTCCAGTGCCTCCTCGCCGGTCCTTTGGTGCAGCTCTTTCAGCCTGGGGCAGCTCTTTTATTGTTTGTTTTTTTGTTGTATTCTCTGTTATTCCGTTCCCAGCTCCCATCTCCCCGCCCTCCCCATGAGGCTCTTGCAGCACCGCCGCTCCTCGCCCGGCCCGCGGGGCAGCTCTTTAGTGAAACAGAGCTGCGGGGACCCCGCGGGGCAGCTTTTCATTCTATTTACCCTATTCCCTGTCATTTATTCTATTCTCACCCCGCCTGTCCCTGTGTGCAGCTCTTTCAGACACGGGCGGTGGAGACCCCCCGTGCGGCTCTTTTAGTATATTCGACTGTATTCTCACTGTATTTCCTCTATTCTGCACCCCCCCGTCCTGCGGGACGGCTCCTTCAGTGCCACGGGCGGCGGGGACCCCTCGGGGCGGCTCCCCCAGGGCCCCGCCCGCCGCCACCGCTCCCCGGGGCCCTCCCCGCTTCCTGCCGGGATCGGACACCGCCGGCGGCCCCGGCCCTGCTGGGCTCCGTCAGCCTGAGGAATTATTTAGGGCACCAAATGATCAGACAAAAGATCTTCATCAGAATTATTTACTGCATAATATAAACCTAAAACTGCCAGTAGTACAGGATAAGATAGGACAGTGTTCTATGCTAAAGCAATTGTTGAAGCAATTCTACTAAAGCTGGCACAAAAGCAATTATTATTAATTAGAGATGGATGTAACTCCCCTAGACCAACGCTGGTGGGGAGATCTCTGCTCTCAACCTCCAGGAGTGACCTTGAGGGGGTCCCCAGCTGTTGTGAACTCCCAAAAAGCCAATTTTCAAACCTCCCATAAATTTGCTCCAGAATGAGAGAAGTTTTCAGACAGGCAAACAACTCAGCATGGGAGAATTATATCAAAATTCCCTTCACTCTGCCATTTTTATTATGAATGTTATTGCTGTTCTTACTGTCCAAGTATAAGCTGATCCCCAGGGGAGACTGTGTGATTTAACCCCTCAAGCACTAAATTCCTTCCCATGTGCCAAGGACACAGGTTTGTTGTTGCCTCCAGCAATATCCCAGGCAGAGGAGCGGTGGCGGTGTCACATCATCACCCAGTGACTTCATCTACTGCAACACCAGGAACGGGTAACTGAGGAGATTTACAGAACGTGCTCTCTGCCTGAATACAAAATAATATCGCCTTTAAAACAATAGATTAAGGAGGTTGCACTTTTTAAAGGTGCAAGGGACACTAAATTCAACACTCATAGTTGAATAAATAACACTACAATAAATACTGACATCAGAAAAGCATTTATTTTAAGTACTGAAAACCAGAAAAGGGTCTTTCCACATGGGTGTCCTGTCATCCATAACTATTAGAGAAGAATTCAATATAATAAAGAAGTATATAACTTTTCTTTCCATCAAGGTGAGATTTTCTAACATTTCACCGACCTAGGAAGCAAGAATTTGGCACAGAATTAATACTGGAGAAAAATGAGACCAGTGAAACATCCTGAGCTCAGGCTAACCTGACTGTGCTGGGGAATCAGAGCTTTCACCATGGGAAATGAACTACTCTGAAACAGTGGGAAGAAAACAGGAACAAAGGCTGAGTTCAAATGCTCAAGAGTAAACAAATCCTTCCTCACCAAAAGGTATTAGCTACCCTTAACTCATCTCTAGATATCCATAGAAATAGAACTTAGGCAGTTTTTCCAGGGCTGAACAAGCTCATTCAAGGATGAAGGAGTGGGACTTCTGTGGACACTTGTGCTGATTTCTTTGGACACTTGTGTTCCTTCAGAGACCCCCTGGAAACACTCTGCTGTTCATTCCCAGTGCCACCAGTGCCTGGGTCCTATCTGCAGCAGCAGATTGCAGTGGGACGGGAGAAATGCTTTTCTGGCCTCTGGGCTGGACACAGGCACAGCCTGACCCTGAACCCAAAGGAAACAAACACAAATTCCAGGCTTTAGCTGGAGCAAGGTTGGGGAGGTTTCCTGAGGGCAGCACTACACCAGACTGTTTTGTGTGTGTGTGAGACAGGCAGAACCACAAATACCTGCACACCCCAGAGCAGTCAGTGTGGTGCTGTGCCTGCTGCTGCAGAAACCCCGAGGGAACAAATCCAGGCAATAGTTTGGATGCATTCATTTCTCTGTGTCAGTGGAATAGAATGTTCCACAGGAGCTCTGTCCCCCTCTGTGGCACCAGGTGGCTCAAAGCTGAAGGGGGGGGAATCAAGTGCAAGTTCCCTTCTGAAGTGTGTTCCCTAAGGAGGACACTTGCCTTATTATTGCTTATTATTTGTAATATCTTATAGATCTATCATACAACACCAAGGATGGATTCTATAGAATATGTGCCATAGATATTTGGGTTGGGTCTGACTGAGCTGCGGTTCATTTCCCCACAGCAGCCCTCCCAGGGCTGGGCTTGGCATTGGCAGCTGGAAGGGTGTTGAGAACACCCCAGTGTTTTGGCCACTGCTGAGCACAGCACCAACACTGGGACATTCCTTCCTTAGCTGAGGGCAAGACCCTGTGAGAGGACCCAAGTAGGCCAGCTGAGCCCAACTGACCCAAGGGACATTGCAGACCATGGGAGGTCAGCTCAGCTCTAAAAGCTGAGGCCCGGAGCAGGAGGGGGGCATTCATTATCTAATGGCTGCCTGCTGAGGAACCGTCCCGCCCTGCTCCTCGGGAGTGGCCAATCATGGCTGCTCATGGGAAGCAGAGAACAAACCCTGCTGTCTTTTGCTTTAAATAAACTGTCTTATCTCAACCCACAAGATTTTTTTTTTCCACCTTACTCTCTCCCCTGTCCTGCTGGGAAGGGGAGTGATAGAGCGGCTGGGTGGACACCTGGTGTCCAGCCAAGGTCAACCCACCACACACCTGAACACTTCCAGAGACTCCACCACCTTCCTGGGCTACTTCTTCTAATGCCTGAACGCTCTCTCAGTGGAAAAAGGGGGTTTTAATATGTAATCTGAGCCTCGCCTGATGCAACTTAAGGCCATTTCCTCTCTTCCTGTCACTAAAGGCTTGGCAGAAGAGACCGACCCCCACCCAATTAAAACCTCCTTTCAGGTCATTGTAGAGAGCAGTGAGGTACCCCCTGAGCCTTGACTCAATAAGCCCAGTTCTGTCAACCATTCCTCAGTAGATGTGTTTTCCAGAGCCTTCCCCAGCTCCGTTCCCTTCTCTGGACACGCTCCAGCCCCTCAAGGGCCTTTTGGCACTGAGGGACCAGAACTGGACACAGCACTCCAGGTGGGGCCTCAGCAGTGCCCAGCACAGAGGGGCAATCAGTTCTCTGCTCCTGCTGACCACACTCTTCTCCACAAAGGCCACGATGCCCTTGGCCTTCTTGCCCCCTTGGGCACACTCTGCCTCATATCCAGCCACTGTCAAGCAGCACCCCCAAGTCCCTTCCTGCTGAGCAGCTCTCCAGCCCCTCTGCCCCCAGCCTGGAGGATTCCAGGGGATTGTTGGACCCAAGTGCAGGCCCTGACACTTGGCCTCATTGATCCAGCCTGTCCAGATACCTCTGCAGAGCCTTCCTGCCCTCCAGCGCATCCACACTCACACCAACTTGGTGGTGTCCACGACTTTACTGAGGGGGCACTCAGGACTCTTGGGTGCATCCCATGTGGGCCCAGGCACTTGTGGGGGTCTCATTGGCAGAGCAGGTCACTGACTATTTCCTCCTGCATTGTGGGGACTTCACTCAGCTCCCCATCAGCAGCTTCCAGCGAAAGCCTGCCTGCCAGGTGTCCAAGGGGTCAGTTCTGCTGCCCCCTCCTTCCTTCCCCCACAATGGAAAACTCCCTCATTTTGTGTCCCTGTGCCCCAGACGGCTCCAACCACCACCTCACCCACCAGTCCCAGAATCATGGAACGCTTTGGTTTGGGAGGGGCCTTGAAGAGCATCTCAGCACCGTCAGAGTCAAGAATTCCTTCCTACTATCTCCTCCAACCCTTCCCTCGGTCCATGTGAAGCCACTGCCCCTCATCCTGTCACTCCAGACCCTTGTCCAAAGTCTCTCCATCTTTCTTGTTGACTCCCTTCAGGCACTGGAAGGCCACAATTATATCACCCCAAAGCCTTCTCTTTTCCAGAATGAACAATGCCAATTCTCTCAGCCTTTCCTCACAGCAGAGCTGCTCCATCCCTCTGATCCTTTTGCTACTCCCCTCTGGACTCGCTCCAACAGGTCCATGTCCTTCCTGTGCTGGAGCCCAGAGCTGGAGGCAGCACTGTAGGTGAGGTAGCATTACAGCTGCGCATGTTCCAGTAAGGACATGGTGGAACCTCATGTGACACTGTAGGGCCTTCTAGAGCCAAAGGAGCCCTGGGACACTGTTGAATCTCATGGAATCAAGGGAGTACTGTCACCCTGTGAAAACTCCTGGAATTCAGGGCTCATTGTGACACTGCAGGTCCCCATGGAACAAAAGGAACCCTGGGATGCTGCAGAAACTCCTGGAATCAAGGGACCATTGTGACACTGAGGGGGCTGATGGAATCTCAGAGTCCATTGGGACAATCCAGGGCCTCATGAAATCAAAGGAATTCTGGGACACTGTTGATCCTCCTGGAACCTCTCCCCTACTCTCCCAGTGCCCTCGTCCATCAGGCTCCCAGCCCGGCCCTGACTCCTGCTCTCCTCCAGCCTGAATTTCTCCCCTGCAGGGGCAGCTGAGGTGGCTCCAGGGCGGGCAGGAGCTTTCGGGGCTCGAGGTGGCTCCCAACGTGCTGCTGGAACCGCCCCCTGGCAGGGCGGGCCCGTCAACCTGGGGCACCTCCTCACCCGAGCCTGGGGGACGGGCTGGCAACTGGGAGGGGCTTTGGGAAGGAATGGGGAGGCTGAGAAGGGGTTGGGGGTCGTGGAGGTAACTGGGAAGGTGTTTGGGAGAGCTTGGGGGGTTGGGAGGGAGGTTGGGGAGATTGGGGCGACTGTGAGGCTGTTTGGGGAATCGTTGGGAGTCTGGGAAGGGACTGGGAGAGAGTTTGGGGCATCCACAAGGGAAAGGGGGCAACTCGGAGAGGGTTTGAGGGGTCCTGGGAGGGCTGGAGGTAACTGGGAGGGGTTTGGGGGCATCTTGTGGGCTTTTGTGGGCCTGGGAGGCAGCCTGGGGGCCTCGGAGGTTTTGCGGGGAAGCTGGGAGTGTCCTGTGGGACCGGGATGGGATTTGAGGGCTCCTGGAGGGGCTGGGAGGGCTTTATGCCTTTATACTGCGGGCATTGTCTAGTATTGATGGAGGTAATTGGTGAGCTGACTGTTTCATAATCATACAAATTTTAACAAGACTTTGAAGGTGGTCAACCTCAGTTTCAAGCAGCTCAATTTTAGCAACAAGTTTATCCGATTTTTCTCCTGTTTCCCTCTCAAAGGCTAACGTTGACTTCAACAT